>NC_064425.1:34584343-34884343 GCF_023375975.1 Astyanax mexicanus | reverse complement strand
AACTGCTCCCTTCTTTACACAGTTGTCACATGGCTAGAAGGCTTTATTGTCAATACTGCATATGTGGTGTGTTAGTGCAAGAGCAAAGCCCAAGTACCAGTAGCAGCTCTGTATTCTACTCTTTTTAGCAGTGTAGTAGTTTATTTGTAAGGTATGGGTGTGATTAAACTCTCCTGCTGTTGACACAGTTTGCACTCACTTTGTTTGGACAGGGTTCTCCCCACATTCTAAATAAATATTATCTTAAATGAACACCTGGGACTCACTAAACATAATAAGATTAGGTGTACCCAACACAAAAAGTACATCTTTTCTATTGGCTTCTAGCAGCAAATATTTGCATATTGAATATGTCCCTTCAATGCTCACTCACCATCAGTGCATAATTTGCCTCCCAGGCCTACCTTTTGCGCCGGTTGCGGTACCCGGTTGCGTATATGCTCTGTTTGTTTTACAGTGTTCTGTTTTTTGGTTTAGTGTCTCATTGTTTCTTCGTATTTATTAAAGATTACTTGCATTTGCGTCCACTCTCCTCATCCTTCATTCACGCAGCGTGACAGGAATCAGTAACACATTATTATTTAATTAACACAACTTAATTATGCCACCAACTTCCACTGTAATTCATCCCTCCTAGCGAGCTGTTTTTCTGTCTGTACAGCTGAAATGCTCCAACACAGACAACACAATGACAGCGGAGACTTCTCCCAGTGTTCAGAGGTAAGGCTCCGGAGCTCCAGTCTCGGTTTAGACTTCCAGCTCTGACCCTGATAGAAGCACATTGAGGACATAGGACACTCAGACTCACTCTGGCGGTATTTCACTTGCTTATTTATTAGTTTGCCAAATCACATTTATGGCATTACTTACAGAAATAAAATAAATAAGAGAAAAGAGCTTAGCACAGCAGTCTCTGTATTACAGCACAACACAAACTCTGTTACCTCTATCCAATTTATCATGCATTCTTCATTCCAGAAGCAACACTGGTTTAACCCCCCATTAAAAGTACAAATATACATTAGTATTTTAATTGGCACCACAGATAAAAATATAATTACATTTCTTACATACATTTTTTAAGTCTTAAGAAGAACAAGTGCATTTAAATGCAGTTAATCACAGAATATTGTCGTGATAAAAATTTTTATTGATTGACATCCCTTATTTTATATAATATTTGACAATCTGCACTAGTGTTGTTTTTTTTCTGTGAACGCTGAACTCAACGTTTACCTGAGAATCATTCATTTTTGCGCCAGCCAATCCAGGACAGGTTTATAAGGAGCCTGCCCACATCCCCCACATCTCCCGCTATATCAGAAAATGATGGTAAACCACTAGAGACAACTAAATAACTAAAAGCTCAAACTGAAAATAGAAAAAAAAGATCTACCTGGTCAGTATTTTTGGAAAGTATAATAATGTAAATGGAATGGAAAGCAATGGAAATGTACCTGTATATTTCAGTTTATTATTTCAGTATATAGTAAACATGTTTTAGGCAGTAAAAACACTGCATTACTGCTGCTGTGAGCTGATTGGTTGGTGGGCTTACGCTGGAGTTACAGCCAGAACACTTTTAAAAGGTTTATTACTGTAGTTTAACATCTTTATTACTGGAGTTTAAAAGGTCCATAAAACGTCTACAATGCCGAAACATTTGATATTGTTTTGTGTTGAGGAAATGCTTACAAGTTCAGTATCCAAACCAGTGTGGTAGATTATATATTTATTTTCACTATTTCATTTAAATTAGTATGAACTGAACTTTGCACTAGTTTATTTTAAATGTTAATGAGCTGCCCACAAGGTGGCAGGACAATTATCATGTGTTTCTTCTTTTATGAGAAATGCAATGCAATTAAGAGTTGCAATATTACATACAATTTTAATGCATACTTAATAAGTATACTTTTGAGCCCTTTTTATTAGCTCTGGGATGTAGGTCATGTTAAAATCAACTTAAATTTTGAGGTTTTGTGCAGGTGATATGGTGGAATGGTTCTGAGAATGTGTAGTTCATACTGTTTTTTTTTTTTTCAGAACAGCAGAAAACCTAATCTACCACTCAGAATCACATTTTCCTCTTTGCATTTGTGATTGCCACCAACACTCTGGTTTAAACCCTGAAAATGCAAAAGCAACCTCAAAGGCCTTGTTTAAGACAGTTTAAAATGAGAGTGCATATTAAACCATCTGAGTAACATTTGATTTAGGGCTAATAAATGATTCACATAGAATAATTATCTAAAAAATGCATTGATAACAAACTAAAGCAAATGCTGAGAAACTAGTACATTCTCTTTTAACTTCTAGATGAGGCTATTGCAATGGACTGTTGCCCAAAAGGCCAAAAATCTCCTTCTTTAAGTGCAGTAATAAAGTGTTAGAAGATAAAATAATAAAAAAACAGCTTGTCAGGGTCATACAGCACTGCTACTGGAATACTAAAAAAATAGGGGTGTTCTAAAACCTTTAACTGGTAGAGTTTGTGCTAAAGCGTGATGTCTTCACCATCTGTGGTTTGGGGCTGACATTTGGCTTTTCTCCACTGATGTCAGTCTGTCTAGCCCTGGTGTAAAACTGGGGAACAGAGCGGGCTGCTTAACTGGCTGCTATTCATGAGTGGTGTCGGCTTGATTTACCTCACAAGCTATTTGCAGCTCGACTCACCGCCGAGAGGAAACCACCACAGGCCTGAACCCGAACACAACAGCTCACAAACCAACGGCCCCAGTGCCCCACATCCTGTTACTGCATCAAATCACCTTTACTTTTTACTGCTAAAACACAACTCATCTTCACTACTGCAGAGTGTAAGAGTGTGTGGGAACTGTACACACAGGAAAACCAACTGCCTTAATATATTCAAGTTTTAACAGTTTAAATCAGTTGAGCTTAAATAACACAATAAGGTGAGTACAAACAATGAATTTAAGTAAATTAAGTGAACGGCGTTTACGTTGTTTAAGTTACACAAACAGCACTCTTTCTGCGCCCTAATCCAGTATCCAGTCCTGAATTTTTTTTATAATTCTTAGTACATGTGACACCAAGTGGCCAATCAGTTACATTTTCCCTTAACATAATTCGACTGGAAACTGTATCCAGCAAAGTTTACTAATACAAATACAATCTGTTCAGTAATAGGTGCTGAATGCAGCGTCCAGTAACAAAAAGCAGAGAAATGGTAACTTGCTCTTATAACCTTCAACACTGAGGCCAGGCAGCTGCACCACAATATGTACTATAACTTAACACATATGAAATAGCAGCCTGGGGGAATGACTACACACTGATGGTGAGCAAAGAATAGAAAGGGCTGCGCAACACAAACACAGAACATTTTAGATATTACAGTGTACACTTTCAGAAAAACATAGTAGAATAGTGAGCTGGAACAAGTTACAAGATACTCTTAAACAGGATTCACTCATTTCTCCTAGGGTTTTAAAATGAAAATCTAAAATGAAACGACGACGATGATGATGATGATGATAAAAGCAAGACAAAAATGCATAAAAATACATAAAATCCCATTAATGTGTAAGTTATAGTTGGGTTTTGTGTAAAGGTTCACACACATATTACATTATATTACAGGTACAAATCAAATGGTATTCCCATACATACTGCAAAAGTGAGCAAATCTAGAAAAAATATACAATTACAAAAATAAATATGTAACAGAGGAAACTAACGTCTACATTTTAGGTGCACATCATGAGCACAAGCTGTCATTTCTTGTCTATAATCCCACTGACGGAGAAAGGAGGTGAAGATTTCTTGAGTCCAACTTTCCTGTAAAGAGTCAGACAACTGAACATATAAATATATATACAAATGTATGTATGTGTCTAATATTTTAAAATTGGCTACAAAGCATTGAAAACACATAAAGCTAACATAGCTAATAACTTAAAATACCATTGTGCAAATATGTGCTACACTCATTGACAAAAAAATAAATAATAAAAGAATTGGGATCCTGCCCTCGTGCCTCCATGCCCTAAAGTGCTGCATTTTTTTTTTTGGTAAAAAGAGACACAGTTTCTCTGTTTCGCATGTTCATGTCTAGGGGTAGGGTTTTCTGATTCTTGTTAGGCTGGAGGGGTAGGTTAGGGGAAGTGTTGAAATGGAGTTTTTTCAGAGAAACAAACCAAACTAAGGACTATGAAAATCACTAGAAAAATGGGGCACAAGTGACAAAAAATCCCACATGAATTTCCCTCATTAAAACTATGATAACCAGAATATTACCCTTGATTATTGTGTAGTTTCAATGTTTTATGACATGCACAAAAAGCATTAAAAATCTCTGGGAGTATGTCTATAGCTAGCTAAGTTTCCTGTTCCACTATACACAGTGCCCATAAGTTCCCGGAAAACAAGTGCCCAGTTAGGTGCTCTCATAATGAGATACAGTGGCTTGCAAAAGTATCCACAGCCCTTAATTCTTTTTACATTTGTCGCTTTACAACAACAAAATATAATTGTGTGTAAAAATAATTGTGAAATGAAAGTATTCAGCCTCCCCCCATATCAATACTTGTAGAGCCACCTTTCAATGCAATTACAGCTGCAAGTCTTTTGGGGGTAGAGTCTCTACCAGCTTTGTGCATCTTGAGACTTTTTGCCCCATTCTTCTTTACAAAACAGCTCAGTAACATCAATTTTCATGTCTTGCCACTGATGCTCAATGGGCCTCCAACAAGAATTGCTCTGTATTTATCTGCAACTATTTTCCAATTAACTCTGTCCCTGTTGAAGAGAAGCATCCCAACCACATGATGCTGCCACCACCATGTTTCACAGTGGGGATTGTGTGTTCAGGGCACCACACATAACTTTTTGCATTAAGTAAAATTTTGGTCTTATCTGAACAAAGCCCCTTCTTTCATGTTTGCTGTGTTCCTACATGGCTTACAGCTACAAACTGCAAACAGAATTTCTTTCGTCTTTCTTTCAGCAACGGTTTAGTTCTTGCCACATATTTATAAAGGCCAGATATGTTGAGTGCACAACTTATAGCTGTCCTGTTGATAGACTCTCCCACCTGAGCTGTGGATTTAAGCAGCTCCTCCAGAGTGACCATGGGCCTCTTGGCAAATTCTATGACCAGTGCTCTCCTTACTCGATCTGTCAATTTTGGATAATGGATTGTACAGTGCTCTTTGGGATGCTCAAAGCTTGGGACATGTTTTTATATCCTAACCCTGCATTAAATTTCTCCACAACTTTATCTCTGATCTGTCTGGTGAGTTACTTGGTCTTGACACTGAGGTCAATACAGAAAAGCTGTAATTATTCTGAGACTAAATTACACCAAGCTGGACTCTATTAACTAATTAAGTGACTTATGAAGGTGACTGATTGCATTCCACTTCACAATTATTTTAGTTGTAAAATAAAATAAATAAAATAAATTTGAGTTGTAAGATGAAAAATATAAAAAGAGGTACAAATACTTTTGCAAACCACTGTAAATTTTATTTGATGGTACAAGAAAACTGCTTCCTGTGAAGGCACAAATAAAAAATAAACTTGAACTTACATTTACAGCGCCCTCATTTTAAAAGCCTTAAAATAAACATATTTTTATTGCAGACACATAATCTCACTCTGAATAAATTTAGAAAAAAAGCAACCTTCAACTCAAGTGAAAAAAAAAATCCTGACTGAGAAATAATTCTTTTTAATAAAATGACCTGTTTCACAATTATTGGCACCCTTACTTACTTGGAAATAAATGTATTTGAACCAGTTATGTCATTTCAACTGTAGGTTATAAAGTGGGTTATGAATATGGCATTACACAGAGGCCTATTTCTCTTAAACTATTTACTCTTTAAAATGAGATGAGACATGAGACAACAGAACACACTATTAAAGTAAGGCAGATGTGTGTCAACCTTCATAAATCAGACAATGGCTAGACAAAAATAACCACTCATTTGCAGATGCCCTTATCTACAGCTGGAACAGTGACGAACAAGCCTGGAAGAGGACGCAAGTGTATCTTGCTACCTCACACAGTAGGAGAAGGAGAAGTAAAGTAAATCGCTCACTCTAAGAGAACTGAATCAAATGGTAACATCTTGGGGTTGTGAGGTCTCCCAAACTACCATCAGGCGCTATCTACATGCCAACTAGCGGTTTAGGAGACCTGCAGCACAGAGAAAGCCTTTCTGAGTCATAATCATAAAAGTAAATGGATGGATTTTGCAAAGCAGTAATGGGATTTTAAACTGGAACTGTGTGGTTTTGTTAGATGAGACCAAGATAAAGTTTTTTTTGGCAACAACCACTCTAAGTGGGTCTGGTGTAACAATAAGGATGAGTACACATAAAAACACCTCATAGCCACTGTTAAGTATGATGCTGTGTGCCTGTTTCTCCTCCAAAGGACCCGGGAACTTTGTAAAGATACCATGAGCTCTTTAAAATACCAGGACATGTTGAATCAGAATCTGGTGGTCTCTGCCTGAAAGCTGAAGATGGGTCGTCACTGGGTCTTTCAGCAGCATAATGCATATGCATAAAACATGTGGCCAAATCTACTCAAAAATGTTTCACAAGGCACAAAATAAAATCAAGCTCCTCTCATGACCATCTCAGTCTCCAGACCTCAGGCCAAGAGAAAAGCTGTGGGGTGAGCTGAAGAGGAGAGTGCATATGAGAAGATCCAGGACTCTGGAGGATTTAGAGAGGATTTAAAGAGGAATGGTGGAAGATCTCTCTTTCTGTATTCTCCCATCTTTTGAAGAGCTACAGGAGAAGATTAAGTGCTGTCTTGGTGGCAAAAGGAGGTTCACCACGGGGTGACAAAAATTGTGACACACATGATTTCAATTTATTTCTTAATGTGTGATTTTTTTTTCCCCACCAAATAATGGCACTTAAATTAAAGCTTAGATTTGTCTCTTTTTTGCATTGTTGTCCTATATTAGATATTTAAAAAAATAACTTATTAGAAGCCTTCTTATCCAAGGGTGCCAATAATTGTGGAGGCTTATATTCCTTTATGTTTTTATTTTTTACCTCCAGAATGTACAGGTTCTGTGTCCTGCAGTAGCTTAGGTCAGCCAATGTCTCTCACCATGAGGTACACTACCCAATAGTAGCCACTGAGAGCCTTTCTTTAGGGCAGAGTGAGAAGCATCTTTACACTCTCTTTAGGCAGGAACGAGTGCAGCAATTCAGCTGCATATTTTGTTCTTTTCGGCTGCATATTTTTTATTATTTAACATTTTTAGTTGTAGTTAAGAGTTAGGGATACATGTACATACAGTAAGTAGGCTATTATAATATAATAGATATGGGATATATGAATAACTGTGTATATGAGTTTACTTACTTGAGGATTCTATCTTTAGCTGAAGGCCCTGTAAGAGGAGAGAGAGAAGAGGAGTATCATCACCCTCACCTCACTAAAGCCATGAATAAAGGTAGGACAGTAAAATAAAATAAAGACCTACTCTTTCTTTTGCAGCATTTCTTCAGCTTCTTCCAGAAAATCTGCAGCACACAGACCAGCACAAACACCCCCAGAATGCAGAACGCTATCGCTATTCCAATCGACACTGACTGTGATCTGGCATCTGAAACACACAGCAACTTCATCTCAACTTCAGCACCGTCAGAACAGCAGCATACCAGTAATATATACCAATATCTCAAAGGATAGAGCTGTTTCAGAGTGAGTAATGTGAGGTTTAGGTCAAAGCTTTAGGAACTAATTTAAGCCCCAGCACACTATTTTCTTAAATAATTACAGGAGATTTTTAGTTAATTAAGCTTATCTAATCATGTTATTGCACATAAAGAGCAAATTCATTTTTGTTGTAATTGCCTTTTAGAATAAACAAACCAAATTAATATGGCATGTAAAAGCACAACTCTAAACTGACACTTTACCCATCTCAACCCAAACAACAGTTATATTATTTATGTCCATATTGACACCTGAACATTTATCATTACTATTTGTGAAGAAATGCTAGAACTATTTTAAGAATTAAGCTTTGATTTTCCTTATTCAGAATGCAGTGTAATCCAGGACTAATTCTGTCTTGATCCGTATATAGGAATCCTGTCATAAATATAGACAGGATATAGATATTTTTCTTACCCATCTGCCTTTTTCCAGTGAGTAACGTCTCCTTCCACCTGTAGGCTCCAGGAGCAGGAGAGTAATATCCGATTTATGATTTTAAAAAGAGAGAAAGATGGCTCCTGTGATGTTGTCGTAAGATATCCTCACTCTGTAGTCTGTGACTCTGACTGCAGATAACGTGCTATTTTACAAACTGGTTTGCCCTCATTCTGGACATATTTTACTGTGGCTGGTCCACCCTGTGTTCTTTACTTTATTCTTAGTTCCTTGTTGGGCCCTTAGTCCTTAAATAAAGAACATATTTTTGTAGTCAGTCATTGTTTTAATCTCATTTTATAAACCCAGCCAGTGTGTTAGCATTGCTTAGGACGTTAGGATGCTTTTAATATAGTTTGTCATGTAAATTGTGGAATTGTATCTAATCTTATCTATCTTTTAGAATTAGCATTGGCATCTACAGTATGTAACCGTGCACTTCACCTCAGTATAAATGGAATGATAGCCTCAGACGTTACAGTTCGCCCCCAGAATCACATTAAAAACATTTTTTCTCCTTTTGTAAAAAAAAAAAAAGGAATGGTTTCCTCTGATGGGAAGTTTGATCATTCCTGCCCTCTGCTGTCTGAAACACACAGTGCAAGCTGTCACTGCTAATAAAAATTGACAGAGCATTCTAATTAGTAATCACATAACAGAATCACAGAATATTTTTTTTTTTTTTCGTTTAACAAATTTTGATAGCATATTATTCAGCATATTAATGCAGATTTACTCACTTACTCAGACATACATGCAGACTCAGTTACTCCTGAACGCAAAAGTTCAATCTGACCCAGTTGCAGTCCACTGTAGCACACCTGAACATCCAGTTTCAGCACAAAACCTGTACAGGCATATATTATAAACACATGCTTCTTCATGTTTTTCTTCAAGTAGAAGCCAAATGTGTCTCGATGTTTAGTGGCATACTGTTTTTAACAAAACATCAACAGCTTTCTGATCGATCATTGTTTTGTTGATTTTTATTATAAAAATTAATGATGCATTAAATAAACATGTAACATTCAACAGATAAAAAAAGTGCAACATCTAATGAATACAGTAAGTGAATTAGTTAATGTCTTATAAACCTTCTTTACTATGTTGAATAGAATTGTCAGGATTGACCCAGGTAGGGAGACGAGGACACAACGTAAGTGCAGGTAAGAATAGGAATTTAATAACTAAACAACAAATAAACAAATAGACGGGTAAACACAGAACAATGAAATGAATAAGAAAACCAACGTGATATAAAACTAACATAAACAAACAAGAGATACTATAAAACTAGGCAGGATAAACTAAAACAGGGCAAGGGAATAAACTAGGGAAAACACAGGGAACTTAAAAATAACAAAGGATAAACAAAAGATATACAAAGATATACACTAAGCAGGGAACTAAGGAGCACGAGAATAAGCAAGATAAATATCAACTACAAACAAAGAGGGAGGCTATACAAGGAAAACAAATGAATGAAAAAAGACTATGAACTAAACAAAGCAGAGACAATAACCAGGAATAAACAAGATAAACAAGGAACTAAAACAAGACGGGATAAACACAGAGCAGGAAACCAAGGAGCGCAGGAATGAACACAAGAAACAGAGGTACGACAAACAACAGGGGTTAGTGCAAAGACCAATGAAGGACAAGAGACAGAGGAGGGCTATTTAACACACAAGGGAAGTGGAAACACCTGGGGCTAGGGGGCGGAGCTACAAATTGACACAGGTGGAAAAGTACTGGAACAGAACACAGGGGCACAGGTCACGTGGAACACACACAGGCACGAGGACAGACAGGACATGACAAGAATTCACTTGTTCTTCAACAAGTTTGTGATGCTGCTGTAATTGAAAATGATTTCAGTCACTTGCCAAACCAAGTTTGTTTGTTTGCTAAATGCAGCTAAAACAGATTTTTGCATACAGATTGTTGTGTGGTGTGATTCATTATATGGTGACATTGTTATTTATCACAAACTCTTCAAAGTGACATATAGGGAAAGGTGCCAGCACAGGTTACAAGAATTTTAGTACTTTTATAAAAAGGTATTTCCAAAATCATTTAAAGTATATTGAAAGAATTCGATTAAATGTCTTCCTATGTGTGTAGATAATGAAAAATAATGCACAAGGTAACACATTTTCACGTGAGCAATGCTATACTTTTATATTATTATATAATAATAATATTAATCAGAATAAATTGACTTTATTACATTATCACATTACACCCATTATTAATTTAATACACAATAACATTCGTGTCACACCATATGACAATTTTAGTCACTAAGCCCGTAAATGAAAAAATAAATTTAAATTTCAAGAAAAAATCTACAAAACAATATATATATATATATATATATATATATATATATATATATATATATATATATATATATATATATATATATATATTTATTTTTTTGAAATATAAGAGTTGGTAGAATATAACCCAGTGATTTCCGTGACTTAATTTTGAGATTTTATTTTATATTTTTTTAGCCAAATATGTCAACCACCTATGTGTGGATTTTATATATTGTTTTATATCTCCTGACATGTGTTATTTCCTGTGCACTGCTGAATCTTAGAACATTTTGCAGAATAATAAAGAATTATCTTATTTTATCTTGTATTTAATACAGTAATGAGCAGCACTGGCTGAGCCATGAGGAGTTGGATTAAATGTGGTTTATACTCAGTAACCAGAGAGAGCAACTTTTTCAGATTCTCATATTCCTGGCTTCAGGGACGGGAATCATAGCAGGCATACAAACTGAAAGTGCTGAAATGACTATTATACAGGGCAGGTCAGAGCTTTTTGGCCTGAATCAGACCCAGAGTCTGAGCTGAGATATGTGTGAACTGCATCACATTCATTTTTGCAAAGTATATTTCTAACCAAACCCCAGCATTACACCAATAGACTTTCAAGCGTGTTTACTCTCGGAATAAAATCACACACTGTCATCTGGATTGTTTGGTGGTCAGTATGAGTCTTTTTCTTGTCTTAATGTTCTTGTCTTAATTCTTGGCTCATACAAATTGTGATATTAACAGTGTGAATTTCTTGTAAATCTCCCCAAGGGGCATGAAGGGTTCACTAACTTCCAAGCACCACTGTATATCTAAATACCCAAGATGGGAGCCCAGACAAGACTACACACTTATGTTGAGGTAATATTTATTCAAAATATGGGATGAACTCAGTGCATGAAGTCAGTGCATTTTACATACACAGTTTAAGTATGTTTTACTGTAACGAATTAGATAACTGTGGGTTTTTTTTTTATCTCCACACAGTTTTTTACACAGTTAACTTGTATTACAGTGGTATGAAAATGTTAATGATTTTTCTTTATGAATCATTGGTTGTTAAGATCAGCAATTTCAGTTAATTATATCATATTACAGACGAACGCAGTGATATTTGATAAGTGAAATTAAGTTTATAAGATTTACAGAAAGTGTGCAAAAATTAGGCAGGTGTATAAATTTGGGCACCTTAACAGAAAAATAATATCAGTATTTAGTAGATCCTCATTTTGCAAAAATAACAGCGTCTAAATGTTTCCTATAGCTTTCAATGAGAGTCTGGCTTCTGGTTGAAGATATTTTTGTTGATTCTTCTTTACTAAACATCTCCAGTTCAGTCAGGTTTGATTCAGGTTTCTGATAATGAACTTTAAATCCCACCACAGATTTTTAATAATATTCAGGTCTGGAGTCTGAGATGATCGTTCCAGAACATTGTAGTTGTTTCTCTGCATGAAAGCTTTAGTAGATTGTGAGCAGAGTTTAGTGTTTAGGGTCCTTGTCTTGTTGAAGTATCCAGCCCCGGATTCAACCTTAACTTCCTCACTTATTCTTAAACATTGTTCTCAAGAATCTGCTGATATTGACTGAAATCCATGTGACCCTCAACTTTAACAAGATTCCAGTACCTGCACCAGATTTTACTGTGGGGAGCAAGTGTCTTGTTCTGCTACTTCAGGTCTTAAATAGAACTGTGCCTTTGATTTTCCATTTCCTCACTCTGTTCCTCACAGTGGAAACTGCAGCTGAAATCTCTGAGATTATTGAGCTTTTTGTATTCTTCCTCTAAACCATGATGTTGAATTTTTGTTTTCAGGTCATTTAAGAGTTGTGTTTTAAGGCTCTTCAAAGAAGATACAAAGAGGAGAAAAACTTGCAATGGTCCATCTTAACCTTTTCTCATAACTAGATTCACCTGTGGATGTAGGTCAAGGGTCAATGAGCTTATTCGTGTTAAAGGTATTCAAATCAATAAAAGGGTGCCCAAATTTATTTATTTAAAAACTATAAACTTCATTTTATTTCTCAAATATCACTGTGTTCATCTGCTATATGATTTAATTAACTAAAATTGCTTATATGAACAACCAATGATTTATAATGGAAAAATCATAAAAATGATCAGGGGTACACAAACATTTTCATACCACTGTAATATTTATTAACCCTGTAAAACAAATTACTGAACATTACAAAAAAACAACATACAAAACTACATGAGATGTGTATAGTGTAAACGTGTAAATATGTGTGTAAACGTTGTGCAGAAACATGACGCAATAAAATCTCACCCAGATAAAGATCTCAGCTGAAGATGAAGCCATGAATAACAACTTCAGGTGCTTCCCCCATTTCTCTTCATTTCCAGGTAGACTGTGGATGTTTGAAGAGAATGGCCCTTTCATTCTATCCTTCACACACGCACACACACACACACACACACAGTGGAACAGGAGGTATAGTGTGAAAATAAACTAGCTGTTTTTAGACTTTGAATGTTGAAACCAACATATACCCATAGACGTTTTTAGCAGCTGACTCAGAGTAGGGACGGTTGTGCTGGAAATGCTAACGGAAGTTAAATATTCAGATTCATTTCTGAGAAAACTGACCTTCACTTAAAAGGTCACTGATGTTAAAAGAAATGAATCTGTCCTCATAGACAAGGTCACATCTGTACATAAACCTGTAACCCTTTTAAAAATGTGTTCCTGGTTGACAGCTTTCACCAGCAGTCTACACTCTTTTTCCAAAGTAGTTGCCTTATATAAAACAGACAACTGCATGGAAAAGTGTTGCCTAACTTAACTATTTAAATTTACAAACAAGTTTAAACAGAAAAGCCTGTAATAATGAATGATTTTCAATAAAGTTTACTTACACCTGAGTTTGATTAACTTATGAAAGTGAGAGATTCACAATTACTTTAGATTGTAGTGCCACCACATATGCTTGACACAATTGAAGCCAAATATGTTTTTAAAGTTTATCTTGGTCTCGTCTGCAGAGAGCATCAAGAATTTCCCCTCGGGGATCAATAAAGTATCTATCTATCTATCTAGCACTGCGGACTGACTTTTCACTTTTTTTAACTATGCAGCAATGCTGGCAGCACTCATATGTCCATTTTTTAAGCCCACCTCTGGATTTTATGCTGGACACATGAACGTAACTTCTTTCGTTGACCTTGGCGAGACCTGTTTGTTCAAAGAGATGTTTTGTTAGTGCAGTAACAGGAGGAAACCCATCCCAGTGACAGTGTTGCAGCATTCCTGAGTGCAGGAACATTAGTAGTAGCTTAATGTTCACATTGCTTGTCAATAGAGTATGGCAGTGGTTATATACAGTTAGGAAATAACCATAAATATTTGGACAAATATTTGTAACACATATTCATGACTTGGGCTCTGCATGCCATCACACTGGATTTGAAATGAGATGCAATTAAATTACAAATATTTTTCTACAATTCCTCCTAGTTTCAGGGGCTCTAAAATAATTTATCTCAATAGCTTCATGGCTATTCCTTCATTAACCCATCATCAGTTGGGCAGGTCAAACGTCTAGAGATGATTCCAGGTGTTGCATTGCTTTGCAAGCTTTTGCTGTGAACCCACAACATCTGGTTAAAGGAGCTCTCAATAGAAATGAAACAGACCATCATTATCCTAAAAAAAAGAAAAAACAATCACAACATCCACCCAAGTATCGCAGTCTACCGTAAAGAAAAGACATAATGACAGCAAATACAGCGGCTTCACCACAAGCTGCAAATCATTATTAGAAAGCCCAAATCTGACTTTAACAAAACACATCTAAGGAAGCCAGTCCAGTTTTGGAACAGCGTTCTTTGGACAGATCAGCCTGTACTAGAATGATAAGAAGAAGGCTTGGAACGGCTCGACACAAAGCTCACCACAGCCTCTGTTAAACATGGTGCTGGTAGTATGGGCATGCATGGCTTCCAGTGGCATTGGGTCAATAGTATTTCTGTATTTTGTATGTTTAATGTTTTTGCCTGATTCTTTGTCCTGTAATCATGTTTCTGTAAAGCTGCTTTGTGCCAACACCAGTTGTTAAAAGCGCTATACAAATAAATTTGATTTGATTTGATTTAGTGTTTATTGAAGATGTGACAGGAGACAGAAGACAGAAGGATACATTCTGAAGTATACAGCGATTTACCAAAAGCAGCAGGGTTGACTAAACTGAGCTTCACAGTGCAGATAAATAAACTAACCCAGGATTTTTTAAGGTAAAGAAGTGGAATATTCTGCAGTGGCTGAGTCGATTACCTGATCTGAACCCAATCAACAAAACTAAAGCAGAAACACCCACAAGCCAGCAACTGTAGACAACTGCATTAAAATCATATCGTAGGAATCGTAGGAAATTCAGTTTTTGGTGATGTCTATGGGTTCCAGACGTGTGGATTATTGCCTGCAAAGAATTTAATAGTAAAGTTTATTTACCAAATTACTTTTGAGCCCCTGAAATGAGGTGGCTTTGTAGAAAAAATGGCTGTAATTTCTAAATGATTCATAGCATATTTTTTGTTCAACCCCTTAAATTAAACTTGAAAGTCTAGACTTCATTTGCATCTCATTTGTTTCATTTATATCCAATGTGATGTCTTGCATAACCCAAATAATAACTGTATGCATATATTGTTGCCTGAAGCTCAAAAATTCCAGGTAAGCTCCGCTCTTACCACAACCCTGAGCAGGAAGTGGCAGGACAAAAGATCGCTAGAAAACAAAGAGCCGCAGGAATTTCAGGAGAACTAAAGGCTGACAGGAAAGGAAAATCCTGAAATCCTCATTCCTTTGTTCTATTTTCCAGTAACCTTCCACATAACACTTACTCGCCTACTGATCCTAATGTCTTCCTCATATCCTCCCAGTAACCTAAATAATCTCAGAGATGACAGAATACCTAATTCAAATCAAAATACATCAGCCTCAATACTGTCTAATAATTTTCAGTACTGACTATACGTTTGCTACTAGTTACCACAGTACTAATGATCAGGCCTGGTTATACTTTTCTAAATGATACAATGTGATTATATTTTTAATGAACTACACCTAGCCACTCTCTGCATATCATCTTTGACACACACAAAGATCTTCTTCATTTTTGTTATTTTCACTTTTTTAATATGAATCTTATGTTAATATAATGTATTTATACTGTAGTGATAAATAATAAATATAATAATAAATAATAATAATAATAATAAATTGACCAATAAAAATCTTTTTACATTGACTTCTAATCTAAGTTAAGAAGGTTTTCCGTCTCCTTTAGTTAATGTTTTAGAGAATGCTGTAGTGTAAGCAAGACATGAGAGAAGGTTGTCCAGGGGAAATTACTACACACCAATGAAGAATATCAGTAATAAGAGGACACAACCAATATGCAAACAGATGGGCCAGGGGCCAATGAGAAAGATCTATTTTGAGTGTACAAATGTCCACAAACTTAAAACTGTTGAGTAATGTGTAGGAATGGTCAGTTTTAGTTACAAGACTTCATTTATTTGAGCTCAAACTATTTGGTTATACAGTGACGTGAAAACGTATTTGGCTCCTTACAGATTTCTTTTGTTTTTGCCTTTTTGATATACTTAAATTTTTCAGATTATCATACAAAAAAAAATCAAGAACTGATGAGTCATTGATATCTATCAGTCTGGAAAAGGTTACAAATACAATTTCTAAGGCTTTGGGACTCCAGAGTACCAAAGTGAGAGCTATTATTCCCAATTGGAGAAAACATGGAACACTGGAGGGTCTGAACAACTCATCCAGGAGGTCATAAAATAACCCAGAACAACATTTAAAGAACTGCAGGTCTCACTTGTCTCAGTTAAGGTCAGTGTTAATGATTTCATAATAAGGAAGAGAGTGGGTGAAAATGGACTTCATAGGAAATTTATAAGGCAAAAAACGCTGCTGACCAAAAAGAACACAACCACCTATCTCACATTTACCAACAAACATTCTTTGGACTGACAAAAGTGGAACTTTTTGAAAGGTGTGTGTCCCTTTACATCCGGCATAAAACTAATACATAATCTGATGGTCTGGGGCTGCTTTGCTGCTACAGAATGTCCGGCCATCTGTTCGTGACCTCAAGCTCAGACGTACTTGGGTTCTGCAGCAGGACAATGATCCAAAGCACACAAACCAGTTCACCTTTGAATGGCTTAAAAAAACGAAATGAAGGTTTTGGAGTGGCCAAGTCTAAGAGATTGAGATGCTGTGGCATGATTCTAAACAAGACGTTCGTACAGAGATGTGAAAGACTCATTGCCAGTTATCAGTAAAGCTTGATTGCAGTTGTTGCTGCCAAGGGTGACAAAACCAAGTTATTAGGTTTAGAGGGCAAACACTTTTCACGCACGGGCATGATTGGTTTGGATGTTTTTTTTTCTTTAATAAATAAAATAATTATTTAAACTTTGTCTGATATTACATTTTGTTCCATAATTAGAAAAATATCAGTTTGACAATAAAGCCAAAACAAAGTGTAGTGGCACTGTAAGTTTATAAGTTAAAGTTACTGTTCAGGTTTACAGTGTAGATGAAAGAAAGACTCCTACAAAACAGAAGTTCGATGATGATAAGAGTTACTATGTTCATTGTGCATTTATGTAATAAATAGAACATTTAAAAGATAAAACTCTCCGAATGATGTATGATATAGATGTTTATAGACAGTTATCTTGGGAATATGTTACAGTTCATGTCAACAGTTCCAGCATAGTAAATGAGAGACAAAATAGAGGCAGGGGGGGGGGGGGGGGGGCATGTTTAAATAGCAGGGATAGGTTAGAGCCAAGGCAAACACATTATTATACACAACTCACTCCCACTGCAACCACAGAGCAAAGGTAAAGGGGAGGGAGGCTGGAGACTGGAAAAGAGGAAGAGATACATCAGCTCACTCCACTCAGACCGCACACTGGTGGAACAGGACATACTGGCTTCAGAACAGTAAGTAAGAACTCTTACCCGTGTACAGTTATCTACTGGTCACAACTGAACATTTTAGACTTTTTTTTGTTCATTTTCTCACTAATTTATATCTAAGGTGCTGATTTTATGAGGTCTAGTGACAAAACTTGACCTGTTTTTCCTCTTCTTGTTTTTTTCATTTTAAGTGTATTTTAAGTAAATTAATCATATAAAAGAAGGTTTGTGGACTGTACATTTTTAGACACTCTACAAACTCTACAATCTACAGACTATACATATCCTGTTTTGTGACAGTTATGTCATAAACACATGTTAATACAGCAGTATTTACTTAACAACATTTCCTAAAGTTCTCAATAAAGTACAAGACACTATTTATTTTTACTTGTTGTGCAATTTTTGTAAAAACTGGCATTTGATTGAAGTGTGTTAAATTGTTTATTGTTTGATTTTAAAGATACATTTTGACTTTATTTACTGTAATGTTTTAGAGCTTAAGCTTTGAGCTCTTTAAGCTCAGTATGGAGACAATATTATAAATATTATTTTAAATTGATGTTATTAATTATTGAACATGCAGCAATGCCTTTATGCCCTTAAAAAATAATTCGTACTGAGTTAATCAGACTTAAAATGTTTAGTTATTATCGCTAAATTCTAGGTTAATTAAATTTATGTTTGTTTTGTGATTATTTCAATAGATTTGCATGATACTTCTACTCTGAATTTTATTGTCAGGTGGATAAAATACATTTGTATTTGGCATTTTTTATTTTGATTTAAAATACTCATAAAACATTTGATAAAAGTAAATGTATAGAGATAAAGAAAATGTATAGAGAGAACTGTATAACAGACACCCAAAACACAGAGTTAGCAGCTTAAAAAAGAATATCTAAAACAATTACACTATGAAGAAAACAACAACTACATTCTAAATCATTTTTTTCATAAATTTATCAGCATTTTTTTTATCAACTTCTCTTGTGCTTCACTACCCTTTGAACTACACTACAAACATACAAACTGATGACTAAACTTAGTAAATTGTTTTATAGTAATGAAAATAAATGATACTTTGGTCTATGCTATAATATAGCCTAGATATTACACTGCCTGCCCTGAAAAAAAGTGGCCACCAAAAAAAAGGTCACACACTCTAATATTTTGTTGGACCACCTTTATCTTTGATTGCCTCACACATTCACTGTGGTATTGTTTTTATAAGCTTCTGCAATGTCACATGATTTCCTCAATCCAGTGTTGCATTAATTTTTCATTTATTAATTAATCTTGCAGCAGCATTGATCATGGTAGAGTCTGACCACTGCTCAAAGTCTTCTCCAGCACATCCCAAAGATTCTCAATGAGGTTAAGATCTGGTGAACAATCCATGTGTGAAAATGATGATCTCATGCTCCAGGTGGTGACTTTTTTTTTGGCCAGGCAGTGTATTTTCAACTCAAATATCTCTGTTTAAATGTAACTCAAATGGAGCCCCCATGAAAACCATACACATATTTATATCATTTGTATATTTAAGCTTTGTTTAAACAGTATTAAAAGATGGAACATTTACTTGAACCTAAAGTATGTTCAAAAGTAATTTCCACAGTTTCTTCAGTTTGTGTTTGTTTAATTTCATAAGTGCACTTTAGATGTCAGTCAACTTCTGTTAAGCTACTCATGCTGTGGTACTCTATTACTACTGGAATAATGTTATAAATAGCTATACAATCCAGTAGCTATAAAACTGTTTCTGCTGACCTTGGAGTTTGGCACAGCCACATTAAGCAGTGAACTGTTATACCAAAAACACCCAGGCAGACATGACACTGTCAGACACATTTTACGTTTTGAGAACTGATTTTATACAGATATTGCAAATACTACTACATTAAATCTGTCAGTAAAAATATCTCATGAAACCACCCTGCCTGAAGGGCAACATAGGGCAAAAAAGACTATCTATATAATTCAAATAATTACAGTACCAGACAATAGTTTTAACACACCTCTTCTCGCTTAACGTTTTCTTTCTTTTTATGATTTTTTACATTGTAAATTTAATATTGACAACTATATTAAAGCTATACAAAACACATGCTGAATGATTTAGTAATCACACAGTAAACAATATGTTTTATAGTTTAGATTCTAGAAGTAGCACATTTATTTTTAAGAACAGATCTTCACACTCTTCATGCTGTGAAGATCCAGCTCATCCTAAATTACCTTAAATCACCATCTCAGTTGATCAGGTTTAGATCAGGGGATTGTGGAGGACAAATACTTTTTTTGGCTATTGATCATACACTGCCGTAAAAAAATATTTGGCACCAACATTTCTTCTCTTTTTACTTTTTAATCATACTTTTTTTTTTAGATAAACAAACACATTTTAATATCAGCCCATATAGTGTCCTGTAATAGTGGTAATGTTATGTGATGGAACTGAAATGTTTAATACCATTTGAAAAAATATTCATCTAGCAGGACTTTATGTCTTAATGTCGGTCATGCTTACTTGTATTGTGCTAATATAGGTAGAAGGCAGGGGCTAGTTCAGACTGGAGTTTACACTACCAGGCGTCTGTTAGGTGATATATCAGAGCTTATTTAGGTTGGTTACTCTGAGTTAGTAACTTGGCTTGGTTATTTCAGTGGCCTGCTGTAAGTATTACTCAGTGTTTCCAAGTAGTGTTAATTTTGTTAACAAAAACAATGATAAAAATTGTTGACAACCCATTTTTTGATGAAAAGCAGCCGAGAGCTAAATGAAAATAATGAGAATGAGAAATTTTGGGTGATTTTAGGGTGACGACATGAAACATGATGAAGTGCCATGCTAGTGGACACAATGTACTGCAGTATGATCTACATGTGTGAAAATATGGGGAATTTTATGATCTTCATTTAAATGATTTAATATTTATTCATTAAAAACGTGAGATTTTTAAAATTAGTCTAGCGTTATCCATCTACAGCTGCAGTCAGCCGTCTCAGACCTGCTGTAGTGCCTGTAAGACAGGATGTTTCTGTTTTTTAATAAATTAATATAACGTTTATATCTCACTAATGTTTAGTGAACATGTTAACATTTTCCTGATTTTTCAGTTCCACATTAAATGTGGCAGCAGGTACGAGTAGACTTAAAGAAAATCAGTCCAAATATTTTTAATAATAAATCCAAAGCCTACTTTAAGCTCTTCTGACACTGATGTTGTGTGAACGTGTGAGAATCAACGTCGAGAGTACATTTACATCACATGTGTTATGGACACATTCAATAATAATAATAATAATATTAATAATAATAATAATAATAATAATAACAACAACAATAATAATAATAATAATAATAATAATATGTTTAATAATGTAGTTGAGTGTTGTTTGTACAACTACAACAACAGTTCTCTGAAAATTTCTATCATCTCTGAACAAAACCTGTAACTAACAGAAATATTCATAAATGAATCCATATCAAATGGAACTGGGACCTTGTATTTCAGAACGTATTGTTTCTGTAAATCAGTGTAAATCCAGCACTAATGGGTACCTACCTGCATTTGATGGTATCAAATTGTACTTGGTGGTTTAAGAGAAAACCAAACTGTAAAGATTTAATTTAATAATAATAATCTTATTCTTTAATAACACATGGTGAATCTCCCATGCTGATGGGATCTCATGTTGTCCAGTAGATGCTCTTTTTTTTCCAGCTCTGTATTGGTTACCTTCTGTTTAACCACAGCATTTTAAAATTCATCTACGTCATATTTGGGTAGAATGGCACCATATGCTGGTATCACAAAACATGTCAAACAACATACTGGACTTTCTATAACTAAGAAACTGCTTAAACACTTTCATAATAATGCTACTGCTGTTCTGAAACCTACCTGTTTCACTACCACCTGCTGCAGGTTTCACTGTGTTGTTGAGCTTTTGTTCTTGCTCAACTCTGGACAAATTAGAGATGAGCTGTGACTCAGCGAAAACATGAGGCTTCCTTGTGACATCATCAATCACTGAGTGAGCTTCCTGAGAGCAATGAGGAAGAAAACGAGAGCAGTCAGGGTTTCTTCTTATAGGGAAGTTGTAACTCTATCCCAGTAACGTCCTTCTTACTTGGCTTGACTTAACCACTTGTTGTTACTGGAGAATGGTAAAAGGTATACTGTTAAAACTGTATATTTGTAAACCAGACACAATCTGCTCTCTGGGGTTTTCAGGCCTCAGTGGAAAGCTAGTGTAAGAAAGAATCAGGTCATTGTTTTACTGGACCCTATTATAGCTGTGCACAGAGCATGCACAGTACTTAACAGTCAGGCTTGCTTTATTTGGATTCAGTGTTACAGCACTATAATTATCCTTTCATTGCTGATACGTTATATGAGCTACCTGTAAATCTCTATGTCCATATATCTGTTTACACTTCAGTTACTCCATTTAACCCAGGTACTGAAATCAGTTTTATTTAACGGGAGCAAAAAGAGTCTGTGAGCAGACAGACACATCTACTGTGGAGTTCCAGAACATCAATAATGGCGTCTCCACATACACCAAGTAAACTGGAGAATAACTCCAACTGTTGAACTCCACAGTTTAATCACAATAGTGAGGTATACAGTTTTACTGCTGCTGTTGCCTTTTACACCTTTTATTCCATAGTTAACATATTTAGAACCATATAGTAACTAATGGTTCTAATTGAAATGGCTCCTGAAATGTATGAAACAAGAGCTGCATTAAGGTTTCAGACCATAACACTACACCTGACATTATACACAGCTGCAGAACAATTTGTTAGAGATGTAATTTTAATGTAATGTCATGCATTTTACCTCCCCATGCCTCGCCAGCAGTGACCACAAACTACCTTGGACAACCCTTTGGCACACAGACTAGTTTCATCAGTTTTATCTGAGCAACTGAGTAAGGACTGCTGATGAACATGATATGAAGTGCTTCCTGACACACTTATTTGCAAATCAAATTTATGTAAAGGGATATTGATAAATATATTTTACAGAGCTGGTGCTTGCATGTGTTGTTACTTATGACAAGGTTTCTAACTGGCATGTTTCAGCAGGATAATGCTTACCCACATGTATAAGGCATGAAATGGACAACGAAGCTGAGATCTTTGAGGAGCAAGTTCTTAATATTGTGGTGAAATGAGACAAGAAAGTGCAATCTTATTTACCAGCCTGTGTGCCTCATCTACAGTGAATACTAACTAACACAGATTTATTTATAATGCTTGAACATCTTTTTTTTTTTACTGCAAAATTGCTTTAGGTTGAGCTTTTAGTTGGTTAAAGCCACAAACCACAAACCACAATCATTTCTTAAGCTAAGTGATTCACTAATGGATGATTAAATCTAATCAGATAATCTTTAAAAACAAGGTCTGGGAGTGGTTTATGGGAAGGTTAAGGTTACTAATGAAAAGCTGGAATATTAAGAGAATAACTGACAGAAGCTGAGGTCTGTGTTGTTCAAATGAAAAACAGAAACTCACAGAGTGACAGAACTGGAAATCTGTGTTGAGTCAGGAGCACAAGGCCTAGTGTTGGGTAAGATTAGAATCAGGCATCAGGACAAAAATGACCACGCCCTGGATCAGAGCGAGGGACAGAGAGAGAGAGAGAGAGAGAGAGAGAGAGAGAGAGAGAGAGAGAGAGAGAGGGAGGAGTGGGAGGAGGAGGAGGGTATAGGTGAGTGCATAGAGGTGTCCTGTTGCTTCAGCTGGTGGAGGTTTCATGTTGGGGGTTGGGCTGGTGAAGATAAATCTGAGAAATACACAGACACTCCAAAGAAAGCATTCGAGCTTCCGGAAACCTGTTCCACATGCCCTTCTGTATCAAATATCATCCACTGTGAAGACCAGGGCAGGGAGAGAGGAGTCATAGCGCAAATCAGAGAGAGAGAGAGAGAGGCGGGGGGAGTGCATACCTGAAAAAGAAGGAAGCAGAGAGTCGAGAGTCCTACGTGAAAGGCCTCCACTTCACACCTGGTCTGCGGTTGGTTTACTGTACACTGGCAGAGTGCTGCCTCTCGGTGCAGCAACAGAACCATGAGGGTGAGTCCCAATTCTCTATTTGCCAACTCTTTTAAAAAGAGTTACCTGTAGAAAAAGGTGACAAAAAGGGATAAAAAAGCATTAAGGCTAACAGTGCAGGATAGCTACTCTATGTAGCAGGTTGTAGTTTGCTTTATGTAGCAGCTTGTAGTTTGCAGTCATACTCAGTAAAAAATCCAAAAAATGAAATGTTATATGACCACTTCGTCTACGAAGTCGATTGAGCGGAAGACTAAACAAAAGTTTTAGGTTGAGTCAGCAAATAAAAACGTTTAGCGAAATATGGTACCAGTTTTTTTGTGTAGATGTATAAATGGATATCAGGTAAAACACCCAAAGAAGGTATATGGCTAAACATTATATTTTAAGAAGAGCAGCACGTTTGTGCATCCAGCAGTTTTATTATCTTCGTATCTGCTAAAAATGTTTAAATGAAAATGGTTAAAATGAAAGTAACACACCTGCCAACAGTGTGTAATTGTTTGTGTGTCTCATCTATGTGATAGAGTCTGCAGATGGTTTTATATTATTGGTAACAGATTATTACATTTAGTGATTTGAGTTAGTGGATAGTGTATACGTTTTTTTAGCTGTTTCTGGGTTTAAATATAGTGGATACTGTCTTTTTTTAAAGTCACTTAAAGTCAATAGTTTAATGTAACTTCTGTCTGAAAAGAAAGGCTCTAGATCAGAAAGGCTCTGTAAGAAAATCATGGTGAAACTGGATCTCTCATTCAAGGGATAAACAATGAGTAGGGAGTGTATTGTCCTGCAGGTCCAGCAGCCATTATATACACTTTCCGAAAGTTCACCAAGGAACACTGTTTAATACTTTTGTGATATTTCAATCATTTAAAATAGTATGCTTTTAGTGTGTATATATATATATATATATATATATATATATATATATATATATATATATATATATATATATATATATATATCAGCTATGAAAAACAATAAGAGACCCCATCAGTTTCTGAATCAGTTTCTCTGATTTTGCTATTAATAGTTTGAGTAAAATGAACACTGTTGTTTTTTTTCTATAAACTACAGAGAACTTTTCTCTCAAATTACAAATAAAAATATTTTCATTTAGAGCATTTATTAGCAGAAAATAAGAAATGGCTGAAATAACAAAGATGCAGAGCTTTCAGACCTCAGACAATGCAAAGAAAACAAGTTCATATTCATCAAGTTGTAAGAGTTCAGAAATCAATATTTGGTGAATTAACCCTTGTTTTTTATCACAGTTTTTTTCATGTATCTTGGCATGTCCTCCTCCACCAGTCTTACACACTGCTTTTGAATAATTTAATGCCACTGTTGCAAAAATTCAAGCAGTTCAGATTGGTTTGATGGCTTGTGATCGTCCATCTTCCTCTTGATTATATTCCAGAGGTTTTCAATTTGTTAAAATCAAAGAAACTCATCATTTTTAAGTGATCCCTTATTTTTTTTAACTGTATGTATATAAAATCACATGTTCGGTTTTGAGGAGTGAGCTGTGGTGCTGTTGTTGTTGCTTGACCTAGTGTTTAGTTTCGTTGTAAATCTGTATGTTTTAGTTATATTACCCATAAAGCCCAACAGATGAGACTCCATCCAGTGTTGGATTAACTCTGGCAATAGTCAGACTAAATCTTTAGTCTCAGCATTGTTTGCATTGTATATATATTATAATTACCCTGTGACTCATACTTCATAAGCAGGTTCTCCACCCTCCTCTAACCTGAGGCGTCTATTCTGATTCCAAATGGGTTAAATCCAGCTCTTTTATTAAATATAATGCACTTTCAACTTTGCCAAGATAGTCTGGTGTGGTTGTCCAGGACATTGTTACTCGCGTGACCTAGATATGTACAAAAAAAATAAACGGCCTAAAGGGAAACCTCACGTGACCATTCTGATTGGTGCCTCAGTTCTAAAACCTAATACTCTATGCCTTTGTGCTTATTTCTTCTCCAAGCTGTTAAGACGTATCACTATTTCTCTCCACATTATTTAGTCAGATGATAGCATGTGGGCAGGTTTATATAAGATACTCCAGCAGACTGATATCAGATTCAAGCAAGTTGCTATAGTTTAATCTAGGGTAAACAGCATCTACTCCACTTGTAATAAGTAATGTACTTTTAATTATTAATGCAGACTATTAATTATTAATTATTTGACACTGTAACAGAGGCATGGAACAGTTCAGTGATGTGTTTCAACAGTTGAGCAATGAGGTAAGGACTGCTGATGAACATGATATGAAGTGCTTCCCGACACACTTATTTGCAAATCAAATATCTGTAAAGGGATATGGATAAAGAACATTTACAGAGCTGGTACTCTCATGTGTTGTTACTTATAACAAGGTTTCTAACTGGCATGTTTTAGCAGAATAATTATCACCCACATGTATGAGGCATGAACTGGAGCATGTCTACTGTTACAGCTCCCTCACACTTCTGTAAGATTCAGATGAATAAGATGACACTCTAAACACTTACACATTGCACAGCAATACACTCAATGACAAAAAATAACACATCAAGAATGTAATACTTTGAATGTGATGAATATATGTGTAATGATTGAATATATTATGGTGATTACAGTATTAGGGTGAAAGGATTAATAACTGAATGGAGGCTCTAGTTGAGACCCTGTTGGCTCCTCTATCCTGGATATAAGATGAGATTGAAATGGTTGGGTATGGAGGTGGACAGGTTCTGTATGGCATCCTGCAGCACATTTACCCACAGATGTTGCTACAGCTGGGCCTGTAGATCCTGTAGCTCTACACTGGTAGGTTGCTGAAGCTGCATCTCAGCTGCTTCCATAAATAATGGAATGATGATAAATCTGGAGACCGGGCAGGACAAGAAAGTTAAAATCAGTAAAAATTAAGTTAAAATCAGATCATTTTTTATGATTTTCCTTTATAAATCACTGGATGTTTGAATCAGTAAAGTCAGTTAAATATATAATATAGCAGACCACCACAGTGATATTTGAGAAGTGAAATTAAGATTGTAGGATTTACATAAAGTGTGCAATAATTCTTTAAACTAAATTAGGCAGGTGTATAAATTTGGGCACCCTTGTTGTTTTATTGATTTAATTACCTTTGGCATTAATTATTGAAACTCAAAATTAGTCTGATAAGCTCATTATTAATCAAATCTACTACTAAATGTATTGCCAGATATTACATACCAAGACCAGATATTACATACCAACATGCACACAAACCAGGTATGATTAAATCTAAAAACAGTGAAACTCTTAAATCTGTAGTTTGGTCTTAGTTTTAGCAGAAATATACGCCTGTACAAAACGTTCTTAAAAATGATGACCTCCCTGACATGCACCTCTGGAAGAATAGGCAAAAATCCTCATACACACACTCCTAAACCTTGTGAAAAGCCTTCTCACAAGAGTGTGAAACTTGCTGTAACCCAGCAGGATATGATAGTGTATTACAGAGTGAGACAGTGACGAGCGAGGCCTGTGTTTGTGTGCGCTGTGGTTGTGTGTTTTGGCTGCATTTCAGAGCTTGTTGTGAATCTCAGTGAGGGGGTGGTTTGAGTCAGCGCTGTCTGGAATGAAGAGTTGTGTTATGATCCAAACCATGAGTTACTCACTGTTTGACAGTTCAGCTAACAAAATGCCATTCACGTGGCTGATAAATATCTCTTTACTTTAAAATATGGAGAAATTAGTTTTGAGTTCTCAAAACTGTTTAACGACACTTATTAAAAAGAGTTGTAGCCTTTAAGTTTGTTAAATGAGTGTTGTTAGTTAAAGCACCACTAAACTAATTCCGTGTTCAAGTTAAGTCAATCAAGAGGCTGTTATTGTCATTACATCTGAGTACAGGAGAACTATAACGAAATTACAGTTCTCCAAAACCATGATGCAACATGGAACAACAATACAACAGACAAACATTAAGTGTAACAAGAGTGCAACACAAACTATAACACTACAATAAATACAAGAGACAGGACAGTTTAACAGACAGGACAGTGCAGTACTGATACGGTATAATAATGTGCATTGTAAGGATAGGGTGCAGAGATATGTAACATACTAAAACACGTAGAACATATATAATCACAGCAGTTACTGAGGTAGAGAGTTTATAATTCTATAGAATGAAGCAGCAAATATTTCTGATAGGAATAAAGACATTTCAGTCTGTGTGCTGAGTGTGTGTGTGTGTGGAGTGATGAGTGGATTCAGTATAGTCTTAGTGTGTGAAGAGTGGTGGGAGTTTCAGCTCAGTTCTGTGTGAGTGAGTTGGGTGTGAGGTGGTGGGGGGTTTAGTTCACTTCTGTATGTGTTGAGGAGTCTAATTGCCTGGTGGATGAAGCTTATGCAGAGTCTGGTAGTGGAGGCTTGGCTGCTCTTGTATTTTCTGCTGGACAGCATCAGAGTGAAGAGTCTGTGTGAGGGATGGGTGGGGTCGTCCACAATGCTGGTGGCTTTGCGGATGCAGCATGTGGTGTAGATGTCAGTATTCCCCCTTAAATAAAGTAATAAGGTAAAAATTTTACAGCCAAAGAAAGTATATGGATAAACATTATATTTATTCTAACAACAAATACAGTAACACGCCTCTCATTAAAACATTAAAAAAGGTTTCAGGAAGGTTAACCTGTTAATATGAATACTTTGATTATGGAAATGTTAAAATTAACATTAAATATCTAAATATCTTCTTATTTGACACTCATTCATGTGTTTTTCTAGAGATATTGTGTGAGATAATATTTACGTTGGCCTGGAGCGTATTAAATGTGATGTGAGCATCGAGACGCGCCCTGTCTGATCAGCTCTGACAGCTGCAGGCAACTCCCTCTGCCTTTAACTGTAAATGGAAAACAGGAACTAGAAGAGCAAGAAAAGCTGTTATGTAAGAACAGGTCCAGCGTCACAGTTCTGTGGTGAAGTTCCTGTTAAAACCCTCCCGCCAAAGGAGGAGGAATAGGGCAGTCTGAATGGTGTAATGTATGTATTAATGGGGGTTCAGTAAAGGAAAAAGGAACGATAACCTGATCTCACAGGTTTAAACATAATGCCACATAATAACAGTAAACTGGCGTTACAGTTCACCCCCCTGTGACACGTATGATACAGGTGTGTGTGGCGAGGTTTCCGGGAAGTGTGTGTGTATTTATGAATACATCTTTAGAGACACATCATTGTTCAGAGATCATGATTGTTATCATGTGGCAATACACACACCTGTATGAGGTGTACATTACAGGGAAATTACAGAGGAAAGGGATGGGAAAAGGCTTCCTTACGTTCAGAAAAAACATGCTTCAGTCGTAGCATTACATTACATATAAAATAAATAATCATACAACGATACATGAAGTGTAGGATAGGATATCTGTGGCTAAAGGGGAAAGCTGTTAGCCATGTTTAGTGGTAGTGTCTATAACTGGATCACCGCTGTGCCAAACCGTTTTTACTGTAAATATGTGTTTCCTTACTTTTGAGACACCATATATATATATATATATATATATATATATATATACATACATACATACATACAGGCTAGCACATTACACACACTTTACAATCAAAGATACAAAACTCCTTTACTATGAACACAATGTGCTGCACTGTCAGGTTACCTTGTTTTATATAAAAAGGAGTGTCTAGCGAGCGGCTAGTAGAGCTTAAATTGGGCTCAAAAAATCCAGCCCTGTGCATACTCCATAAACTGTCATTATGAGCCTGAGCCTTATTTTAACCTGATATTTATTTAGTACAGCGGGTAAAACTGATATTTTCAAGCTGTTTGAATAAGCAAAATCTGTTTAGAATTATGTTAATTAACATTTCAACACTGAAGAAGTACAGACATATTATTTGAGAAAAAAGCTCAGATCTCCGAAAGATTAAAACACTATGTGAACAATGATCCACAACCATCAATAAATTAGGCTACAAGAAAGATGTTTAAGAATAGAAATTACTTTCTAAACAAACAAACTTTTTTATATTGAGCTTATTGCTTAATGCTGCCTTTAAGTCCTTCTCGGAAATTCTTATTTACAAGGTGTTTTTTGGTCAGGTGGACATGGACACCATTAGGAAAAGTACTTTTGTTTATACTTTTGGTCAATTATCATAAAAACAGGAGGTTATTTTGCTTTACTCCAAGAGAATGAAGCAAATAAGACACACATTAGGTGATGATTTTTTTTTTTAATTCTGTAGAACTGTGAATCACACAAGACTTTTTTTTCTTTTTTTAAACCTGTACAGTTAAAACTATTGCTAACAAGTTTTACTGTTTACTGTAGGAGCAAGATCCATACCGTCGCCATGACCTCGTTACTGACATGCCCCCAACTGGGAAACTCGGGGCTTATCTAAAAATTTGAGTTTCTCACTGGTAAATACGAGTTTGTGGTAAAATACTATATTTACGATACAATTTGAAGACAGCAAAAACAAAAAAACAGCAATACGCCTATGCACTGCACAGTCATCAAATCAAAACAGACCCAAAAAAACATAATTTACAATTATTATCGTCTACTCTAACATAATTATCAAGGTTATCAAAAATAACTTTTTGATTTTAAGAATAAAGACTAAGTGCAAACACAAACATTTCTAGGCTAACTTGTGCAAGTTGTTTTTATACCGCAGTTTGATTTGTTACTTTGATATCATGTGATTATCACACCATATCTTTTCATAAAATAAAAATAGCATTAAAAAACACACACCTACGTCACAGACTATTTTCTTGAGCCCCCTAATTGAGAAATTAATTTCTCAATTAAAATTCAACCTAAAAAATTTCATCTTAACACAAAGAAAAAAAAAATCAAATAAAATCATGCTAAAGTAAAACCTACTAAACACACATAAAACAAGGGCTTGGACTGAAAATAACCAGTGTGTGAACAAATTATTAATTAACTGAATTAAATACTTATATGTGTAAATTATATTACAGACCTGCTCTTAAGAAGATATTTCCCTCATTCACGGAGAAGCTGTAGAACCTAGATTAAACTTATTTAAACTTATACTTATACTTATTTTTTTATCTATATAAATTATTTGCAATACGTGGGAATTTTGCTGCAGGGTCAAAGGTCACTTCTGAAGGGGATTCTGTGGTTCATGGAGAGACTGTCCACTGCCCCCCCAACTCCCCCTTCACTGCAGAGTCACTGCATACCGCTAGGAGGAGCCCGCGAGTGAGTCCTAAATGAATGAGGGTGAATTGGGCTCAAGGTCTAAAATAGAGAAAATAGAGTTTTACTAAGAAACTAAGACACAGTTTTAAGAGGTTTCTTACAGTGACCTCCATACCTTAGAGGGTTAACACTGCATCCATTGCTTTTTATTTATTTATTTTTTTTCAGGTGCTTTTTTGGTGGGTTTTTCTGAACACAGGTCTGAAGATTTATTGATTAATTTATTGTCTTTCTCACACAGACTAATACCCAGGTTTCTGAAGAAAGCCAAAGACCCTTAAACCCAAAACCTCAAGGTAAAGTAGGGTGTCCTGATTTGTATATTGGTGTTTCTGTGTTAATTGCTATATTGTAGAAGCCCTGTATTTCTGTTGCTGTAGTAAAGCTGTGTTTGTGATTGCTGTGTCTCTCAGTTGTGGCCAGGCCTGGCAGGCACAGGAAGCCCATGTCTGCTGCACAGCCTCCGAGGAGCAAAGGGGCATCGCACAGAAAGATCATCCTCACCATCCTCTGTGTTCTGGTCATTCTGGCTATTCTGGCTGTGGCTGCATACTTCAGTGAGTGTTCTCCACATTAAGCACCAATTACTGATGAGATTAATGATCAGGTTGAGGTGTTTCAGTAAGTGAGGGGCTGATGAGGCTCTCCTGACTTTCTGAGCTGCTTCTGTAAGTTCAGCAGCAGTCACTCGATCTGAGACATCCTCCTCTAAATATTATTTATATGTGTTTTTGGACAGATGCTAGTGTGTTTTGTGGTGAACAGAATATTGTAATTCTAATCAGCTTCTTGGTTCTTCCCTGTTCACAGTAGTTAAACGGAGGTCAGACAGATTCATAGTCTAATATTTATTGCATGACTGATTTCATTGGTTTAATTATCCTGGAGTGACTGTATGCTTGGCTGTTTTTACTGAGAAAAATTGAATCTTCCCATGAAATTTGACACTAAACATTTGTATGTGTTTAGAACTGCACAGTTTGTATGAGATAAACCTGCTGTTTCCTTATAAAGAAGAACTTGTGCCAAATTAAAAAGCAAACTCTGCTGTGGAAAACGTAAATGCAGTGTACAAGATGTATTGCATATGTATATGTATATGCAGAATATGTGCCAAAAATAAAATGTAAAAACACTACTATATTACACTTGATCTCTTTATTGAAAAACAGTTTAAAGTTCGTGAGGAAAATCAATGCTTCTTGTGGATTGCATTTACATTTTTCCACGCTAGTGTGTGCTTTTCAATTCGGCACTAGGACTATTCCTAGTATGGACTATTTCTTTCTATACTTCTCTCCATCAGCAGAGCCATGTTCTAGTCCTCCAACGTTAAAACTGAACAGCTTTTATTTTATTTTTCAAAAAACTGTCTGTATTAGAAGTGCTGTCAGAGTTCTACCTGTCTGTTTCACACATGATTACCTAATATAGAGCAAGGCTTAGCCAGGAAGGATCCAGGATGTAAACTAGATTAGGGTTATTTGTTTATTTTGAAACAGACAGGTTGGTACCTGACCAGCACGGTATCTGTAGTTCTATCAGTGTGTCTGTCTGTAGGTGTGTGTGCAGGTCTGCTGAATGATGATTGTCTTTCAGAAAAGGCTGAACATTCATTCTCATACTGTAAAGTTCCTCTGCACTGTGTTTTTAAAATACAGCTTTCCCCATGTTCCCACATTTTATGTTATATTGGGGGTATGGTCTTTTAATGTGAATTTATTCCTCTCAATGTTAGGGGTTGCCCACAATAAGAAGGATATCAGAATATTGTAAAACTGTTGTGATATGGAGTTTGATACTCCATATATCACAAGACAGTTCTCAATGATACTCACAATATCACAGTATCGGTATTACTGAAGAGTAGGGCTGCACAATATTGAAACATTTTTACATTGCAAAAGTTATTTTTTCACTATATATATTTTCATATTAAACAATGCAGGGTCCATGACGTCACCAGCCCCTCCCCCACCCGCACACCAATCAAGAGCTGAGTAAGCGCCAAGCACTCAAAACAGAAAAACAACAGTAATCGACCCTTTAATCAGGCATTTAAATGGCTTTTTTAAAAGGTAAATAAAGACGTGAATTCAGCTGTAACTGGAAATATCTGCGCAAACCTGTGCTGGACTGAGGTGCATGGCTTTTACAAGCACATGCCCAACCATGTGGATGGAGGCCATGCAGTTACCTCATGTTTACTCCTGCCCCCATTCCGTCCCTCGCGCTCCTCCACCCTCTCGCACTTCTCAGGCAGCAGCAGCTTGTCACTCACACAGACAACAGACACAGAGACAACGCTGTGTATCTACTCTTTCAAACATTCTTCAAAATATTGCAACATGACATGCTTAATTTAATTGCCTTAAGTGACATTGCACATCTGCGATGTGACTATAGCGCATGTGCATATTGCGATGATGATGCCTAAACAATATCTTGTGCAGCCCTACTGAAGAGTATATGTAGAGTATAATCAAATACCAGGAATCATGGATTTATTGGTGTCAGTTTCACAGAATTCAACAATCAATATATTGTGATACTGATATATTGCATCACCCCTAGAAGTTGTAATATTTGTTTCCTTTTTGTTAATCAGACAAGAAAAGTATCAGCTGTGTAGAAATTAATGAAACTAAGAGGGTCAGTTTTAATAACCACCTAATATTAGTTGGTGTAGCGCAGTGGATAACACCACTACCTGCCAGTGAGCTAACCGCCACATCGTGTGGGAGACAATTGGGGGTTCTATTCCCGAGCTGGCTTACTGAATGCTGCACTACACCAATAAGAGTCCTTGCGCAAGACACTACATTGACTCAACTCTGTAACAGGAATAGCCTGGTAAGTCAGTCTGGATAAGAGTGTCAGCTAAATGCCGTAAATGTGAATGTAAATAATAACCCCCTTACATTTTGTTAATTTGTAAACAAACCAAACACAGAACGTAATTTTAAACAATGCTTGTGTTCTAGATGTTCTTGCAGCTGAAGTCATACAGACCTTCCCACACTTCTGTGCTTAATGCGCAGATTAAAACATCTTTGACATATGCTTGGCTAGATTCATTAACACTGTTATTTTATTTTCTTATTTTAGATTTAGAAATGTCTTTAGTCTTATAAGGAATTTTGTTTATTCATCTCACTTGGGTGCCATAACATGGTTTAACTCATGTTTTTTTTTATAATAAATAATTTTTTAACTTTTTTCCTGCTTGTCATTTAGTCCAACAGCTCATTCAAAGCAAGTTTTTCTTCTGCTCCCAATCACTGAAGTTCATCCCACTGGAGCAAGCCTGTGATGGTAAATCAGACTGCTCAGGAGCCGAAGATGAGGCCACGTGTTTGTCCCACTTTTCGTCCAACTATACTTTCCCTGGTGAGACCTGCATTACTGAATATAGTACACACACACACACACAAGAAAAAAAAACATTTTGTCTAAATTTTAGATATAACATCTAAGAAAATGATTTACGGGCTTTTTTTTTTACCACTCGCTAGAGTTTACTCTTTCACACACTAGTTTATTTACCAATAGGAAGTTTTAGGAAGTTAAAACATTTTAGGTTTTAGGAAGTTTTAGGAACCTAATCTTTACAGAAATAATGTTTTAGGAATGTTGTGAAAATGTGTGATGTAATAGTGGTTTGCATCACAATGTAATAAGAACGTTTCTCATATAGCATTATAACATTCCAGAAACTAAAAATTAAAACACTGACACAAATGACGTTGCATCGACGTTAACAGAATGTTTACATATGTAAAATAATATTATTGTAAGAAAAAACCTGACAGATGGAATGTTGAGAGAATGTTAAGTGTAACATTCAGAAAATGTTTTACTGACCAATTGGTTATCACTCAATGCTTTACTCCAGTCCACATCTTAAACTTTTTAAGCAGTAATTTCCTCTCCAGTGAAGTTGAAACCTTTTCCTGTTCTGTTTTCACAGTTCGACTCTCCTCCAATCTCTCGGTGCTTCAGATATACAGTGCCAGTGACAGGAAGTGGGGGAGTGTGTGTGCAGACGGCTGGACCCAGCAACACACTCAGACAGCATGTGAACAGCTAGGATACACTGTGTAAGTATGAACAACTGTAAACTGCAGAAATACAACATTACCCAGTTCTAAATTAGCTTGATGTATTTTATTAATTATTTTAGCTCACAGGTGTGCAATAACTAAAAAGAATAATTACTTTATATTTGTTTCCTTGTTATGTAAAAGGTTGAGGTACGTTAGGTGTAATGGATTTAGTGCTGAATCGAGTCCGGTACGTTGTGATGTTTTCATTGAGCATTGTTTTGATGCTTGGTGGTATTTGGAAAGAACCACCTAAAAAATAAACATGAACACAGAATGAATATCGTAAGAGTGATCAGTAATATAGAGTGCAGAGTGATGAATTTTACACTTTAAATCCTTCATTTTAATCCCATTCAGTAAATGATATTCTCGTAATAAAGCAATCATATGCAATTTACATACTGTATCAGTTCATAATCCAACCAGTCATCTTTTATAGGAAACAAAAAAAAACACATGGAGCTTATAAAGATCAGTGGAAGTAGCTGTACTGATTGATGTTATCATTATCTTCTTTCCTCTTCTCTGTCTCTCATTATATTCTTTCTTCTCTTTAGTAATCCTTCTCACCGCACCATCGTAATGAATGATCTGCCGTCTGACCTGAAGGCTTCTTACTTCGCCGTTGGGTCGGGCAGTGTGCAGGTCATGCAGTCAAGTTTCTCAGACAAGTCAGTATTGGTGCTTGTATTCATTTTTCTGCAGTTTTTATCCATGCTAAGACATTGCAGCTGTCATTACATTATTACATTAACGCATGTGATTTAAAATAGAAACTTTAATATCTACATTTAAATAAAATACCTGACGATTTTTTTTTCTAAATAATTAGGAAAGTAAAGTTACAGAAAGTTGTTACCTAACATTTGGTTTAATTTACGGTTTTGTTTTGTTTTTTAGTTTTAAATCTTATTAATTCAACCAGGTGAACAGAAATTGCATAATTAAGTATAAATAATAAAGTATGATTGAATAATTGTTGTTATCAATAATTTGACGGCTGTGAGAAAAGTAAGTCTGGAGCCCTGTACCGTAAATATGCAGTGAAGTATAAATCTCATTCCTCTTTCTCTCCCTTAGAAAGACATGCAGTCTGGGTTCAGTAGTTGCCCTGTCCTGCTCAGGTAAGCAGCAGAATATATTTTACCATATTTTAAACATTTGGGCACAGATAGCTTTAACACTGTAACAAATATGAGAGTAATATTATACTTATAGAAAAAAAAAGTATAATGAAGGGTAGAGTTTAATAGCCAGTTGAACCAATTAGTGTCCAGAAATGCAGGATTCAGATTCAGATAAAATTAATTTCAGTCCTTTTCAAGTTACAAAGTCTATCACTCTGCAGGGAAATTGTATTTGTTTTTAGGTGAGATTGTTGAGATAACTGACCACGCTGTTATTTAAAGACGTCCAGACTATACAAAAATCAGTCCAGATACAGTCTAGAATAGATCTATCAAAAATCAGATATGTGATGGAAACCTTAGTCAGCCTTAATTTAAAAGCCTGACCAAAACAGTCAGTAAAATCACATTGATGAGGACAAGATTTACTTGTAACCATTACTGTTTTTTAAAATGTGCTTGATGATTATTTTTCATGGGCAGATTGTGGTCCTCCGGCTCCTGCGAGCCGCATCGTAGGAGGGCATGATGCACTGATTGAGAACTGGCCGTGGCAGGTGAGCCTGCAGCAGAACGGGCAGCACACCTGTGGAGGCTCCTTGCTGTCCCCAAAATGGGTCCTCACAGCAGCCCACTGCTTCACCAGGTAAACACACGTGTGTTTGTGTGTACAACAGTGTTCAGATGTGCCATTAACATTTTTATATTAATGTTGTATTAGTTTGCTGAAACGTGGTGAAGATGTTTGGAATGTAATGCATGTGTTTTCTTGTCCTCACAGTAGGGGTGAGGTGAGCAGGTGGCGGGTGGTGGCAGGTAAAACATACCTGAGCTCTCTGGGAGGATCTAGTGTGGAAAAGATTATAGTAAATGCAGACTACGTTGCAGCACGCAACGACTACGACCTGGCCATGATGAAGCTCAGCAGCCCACTCAGTGTTGGAGGTAGGCCAGGCAGTGTGACTGTGAAACTGGGCAGAGGGTTTCTGAGAATAAACTGTATTAGAAAAATGGTTTATTGATTTTAATGTGCACGTTACTACACCTGGTGGTCAAAACAGGAACAGCAGCTATTGTGTCCTAATCAGGGCGTTTCAGCATCATAATCACAATGTGGACGTGTGCAAAAGTCACATTGCATGTATAATCCACCCAGTATCATTTATTTATTTAATTTTCAATACACAATATTATTAGTGCAATATTAATATTATGGTGTACATGTTAGATTGTTGACTTCAGATGAAATCGGTTTAAAAATAAAAATCCTGATTTTTTTAAAAGGGATGCTTTGAAATATTTTTTTGTCTGAAACCAAAAGTGAACAAAATATTTCTGTCTTGCTTTTTAAAGATAAAGCAATGTACAAAACTCCAATTTAAAAATATTTATTTAAAATGTCAGAATAATTTAATATTGCAATACATATCCAAAAACAACAAATTATTGCAGTTTTTTTTTCAATATTTTGCAGCTTTAGCAGAATTGTCAGCATGTTTTCAATAACATAACAGCAAAGAAAACAACCCAGTTGGATCAAACATATGACCTTCATATTGGAATATTCATTTGAAGGCCTCAGTCATTATAAAGAACTATGTGTGTCAATATAACATCACAGTGGGGTGCAATAGCAGTTATAATATGACATTGCACTGGCTATTATTATTACAAATTTTATTATAAAAACTACTAAAATATTAAAATATTATTTCTCTTAATAGTTCAATATTTTAATTTTCAATAATAAATTGAAATAATATGTACTTTAGGGCATTATTAATCTATAACAACAAAAAATATCTTAGTGTTAACAACCCTAGTAACCCTTTACCTGAAATAGCTTTAATAGTTTTAAAGGTGTGAAATGGACTGGATGTGTAGTGAACCATGGTAACGAGTACAAACTTTTGTCGAATAGCTCAGTTTTATTCACTCCCAGTATTCTGAAATACAGCTATTTTAGCTGATGCTCTCAGCAGGCTTACAATGCTAGTGATGGGGTATAGTGTTGCCAATGCAAAGAAATGGCTATTTTTACACATTTAACAAACTCAAAGGGGCTTCAAACTTTATTGGTAGAATTATGAGGGCATGACATTTAAGCCAAGGCACTGAGAACTTTGAAAGTGCACAGGAAGTGTATTAAAACACTGTTTATTCACACAGTACATTCAAGTAGTTCTTCGGCACCAGAATCTCGAAATTAAGTCACGATAAGTTGAGCACAAATGAATAGGTAGGATAGGGGAAATTAATACCACTAATGCATGAATATTATAGAGATATTTTCAGATATTTCAAATGGAATTCATAATAATCTATTCCCCTGTCCAACGGTACCCAAAATTCTACTTATGAACTGTGAAGCTACTTGTTAATGGTGTGAAAAAAGCCATTTCAACAAAAGTTAGTCCTCATTATCAAGTTCCCAACAGCCCATTTTACATCAGATTTCTCTTTTATGGGCTGAGGGTTCGTCTGGTTATATGTGTGAATGATTTGATCACTGGATTAATTTGTAGTGAAAGTATAACAATGGACAAATAATGAACATATAAAACATGTCTCTGCATTCTGTTCATTTCTGTTAGCTTCTGTGAAGCCAGTGTGTCTGCCGCCTCGGAACCTGGGCCTGACTGGAGGAGCTCCTCTGGTGGTGACTGGCTGGGGTCATCTGCAGGAAAATGGTATTACAGTAACTTTGTATTAAAACTGCTGTACCTACATGACTTTAATCTTCTGTGGCTGTTCTGAACATTTTTAATTTGACTGTAATTTTATTTTTTGTACAGGGCAGTTATCTTCTAATCTACAGAAAGCAGATATTCTCCTCATAGACCAGGCGCGTTGTTCCAGTCCTGTAGTTTATGGTGCCAGCATCACCTCCAGGATGTTCTGTGCTGGGTACCTGGAAGGCAAAGTGGACGCATGCCAGGTATACATAGTTTTGTAATTGAATTACATTTAAATATAAATACATGCAAAACGAGCTGACCGCATAAAATACATTAATAAAAAAATATACAGTCAGATCTTCAGTATGAAATTGTGAGTATGGTATTGTCATATGTTGGCAAGAAACCGGGCTTGTCAGTTCAGCCCTGTACATATTCGAACTTGCCTGATCAAAAACTTTTAAGAAATAGTTTAAATATTTCTTAAAATAATTACTAGAATGGTGAATCACAGGGCATCTTACGATACGATATTATCATGATACAATATTATCTCAGTAATGATGATATGATGACACTGTGATTTCACTGATCAATATTTTTTAATAGGGCTTCAATTAACAATTATTTTGATAATCGATTAATCTGTTGATTATTTTCTTGATTCATCGATTATTAAGCCCTACCAGCTTTTGTTAGCGCTGTAAAATCTTGACATGTCAGTCTGTTAGGGATTTAGCCTTCAAACCTGCCCACTGCCATTTCCCCAGTCCCATTTTCACACCCGGGTTGCCAGGTGTAGAACAGGTCATCACTGAGCTTTAGTAAGGTTCGCTAACCCTAGCTTGGTAATTTACCACCACCACTAGCGTAGCAGATGTGGGAATTTTGGACACGCACATGTATCCACTGTATTTACTGTATTCACCGATCAGCTACAGAGTAAGACTCATTGTCATTTTCCACTATGTGTCAGTCTGGCATCCCCCTGAGCTTTGCATCAGGAGGAGAGGAAGGGGCAAAACACTCTATCCAGTGTTTGGAAATCAGACTCCTGTAGCCCTTTCACACACTCACTCACATTTTTTGCGGATTGTTCATTTGAGTTAATAACTACTTATTTAAAGGCAATGCAAAATGAAATTAAATACATTGACATTAGGTGATGCTTCCAAGTGCTGAGAATAAAAGGGGAAAAATGCTATTAATATTTATTTGACCAGATATTGTTCAGATATGAAAGATTTTAGAGAACTTATTTACTACAAACTCACCGTGATCCTCCTTCACCCATAGCTCCAGCATGCTTCTCCTTCAGGCCCTCATTTAGTGATGATGTGCTTTACTGCCACAGCTCTGATTGGCTGACTGCCCCACATGTGCTACTGTACCTATGTGTATAATAACGTAGACTCAACTATTCAGTTAGTAAATTTATTAATTTAATAATACTTCACAGCATCTGTGTTACTGAAGAGGATAAAATACTCCTAAATAATTAAATACCTGAAATTATGGATTTATTCATGTCAGTTTTACAGAATTTTACAACCAGTATTTTTACCACAGGTTTACCGTATTCATTCGATTATAGGACCACAATGTCTCACCCCACATTATCAGAAATCAGCTGTTTAAGATCATTTAAAATATAACCAAAGCAATGAAGCATAATCATGACTAGTGATAAAAATATAAAGCATTGTTTTATTTTAATAAACAGGTTTTTTCACTGATAATCTGAAAATGTTTACCACATACAAAGTAGTGTTGACAGATGCTCTAAGAATTTAGAACAGTGCTGACTTTTAAGTACTTAACTGATTTAAAGTTAAATTTTTATTACCTCTTTATCTGGCAAGGAAATGTACATTTACATTAGTAACTCTCCTGTAAGGTACTAGTCTGAGTGAAATTCTGTTAAAATGTAGGTTTTTTTTTTTTGTTTGTTTTGGTGTTTTTTTTACTCTTTGGTATTCTAGAAATCTTAATATTAAATCACACACTGGCCTTATCAAAAGTGTTTTTTTTTTTTATTTTTTTTTTTTATGTTTCTAGGGGGACAGTGGTGGTCCATTGGTGTATTATGACAGGCGCTGGATGCTGGTTGGGGTGGTCAGCTGGGGCGTGGGCTGTGCCAGAGAGGACCGGCCTGGTGTTTACAGTAATGTGGAACAGATGATGAACTGGGTATACACAGTCATGGAGGTAAGATTAAATACATAGATACACATGAAAATAAAATGAATAAAATAAAAAAAAACTTTATTTAAAAAATACAAATTGTAACAAACAAATAGTAAACACAGGATTGCTACACTGACCTGGGGGGGGGGGGGGGTGTAGGCAGGTTTTCCTGCACTAAATGTGTATGCAATTTCTAGTGATCTTGTGCTTTTTTTAAGCACTTTCATTATCTGCACACAGTGCACTGTGCTGTCACTAACCAGCTACCTAAAATTCCTGTATTTAATAGCTTATTACTGTAAAGTGACTGTTTTTTTTATCTAGTGGCTCAAGCATTGAATATTTAGATAGATAGATATAATATAATACAAATATTAATTATATTAATATAATAATATAAATTATATATATGTATTACACAGTGATCTGTCTTCTTTTATTGTTGATGATTATTGTCATAGCCAATGAAAACCCAGTCATTATCTAAGAAAACTAGAATATTATATAAAACCAGTGTGGGCAGTGTGCCAAGTCCTGCTGGAAAATGAAATTTGCATCTCCATAAAAGTTGTCAGCAGATGGAAGCATGAAGTTGTAATGGCCGGGGCAATGGGCGAATGCTCCCTGGGTGGGGAGAGGTTGCTGGTGGAAAGCTACTTGCCCTGTCCTCCATAGGGAAACACACGGGAGATGGCTGGGGAGCACCCACAGTTCACCCATCACAATCCAGGATAACACAGTAGGCAGAACACACAGGCTACAACCTAGAGCTAACCACCATGCGTCCATGTCGGATCATATCTCACTCTCTCTCCCTGCACGTACAGTATTAGCATTCTAGTGCGCATGCGCCTCATCTAAGGTACTTAAAGTGACCGTTACGTACTTAAAGTGACCGTTAAGTGCTGTAAGATTTTGTGGGAAAACAAAACTGCACTGACTTTAGACTTGATAATAAAACACAGTGGATCAACACCAGCAGATCACATGATTCTCCAAACCATCACTGATTGTGGAAACTTCACACTAGACCTCGAGCAGTTTGGACTGTGTGTCTCTCCACTCTTCCTCCAGACTCTGCTCCCTTGATTTACAAATGAAATGCAATTTTTTCTGATGATCATTAATTGATTGGAGATGCCTTGTGAGTTCCACCCCTAGTAGGCACACCTCACAGGCAGTTTAGTGATTCTTTTTTCAACCAGAACTTGGAAGGGAGCTGCCCCATGCGAAGTCCACCAGTGAACATGGAACAGCAACATTGCAATCTACTGTGAAAAATGTTTGAGATGGTTCAGTTCTGTAGTGCTGATAATTTTAAATTAATTTAAGTTAAATGTTTCCAAAAGATAATGTAGATACATATAGAAGATTTGTATCTCTATACAGAATATGAAGTATGGCATCATGTTAAAATATGACATCATATTAGATCATAAAGTGATACCAGGTTTAACAGGTGCTTTAACTTCAAAACTGATCTGACTCTTCCTCATCCCCTCTTTTTAACAGAAGTCCTGAGCTCATCCTGCAAGCAGGCGACTCTGAGGAGAACTCTCACATTACTTCAACGCAGTGCAATATTTACAATCACTTACCACCATTGCAACACAGCGTGTGCAATCTGTTGTTCTCAGTACTCAACGAGGACATGCGTAATTGTATGTATAGAACAGAGGTAAATGCTTTTTTGAATCAGTGCATTTCATTTTCTATATACTCAGGGATCGTTTAAGCTAATATATATGTATTTTACACACAAACACACTCTCTCTCTCTCTCACACACACACACACACACACTGTCATAGAGGCACCAAAGAAGCCAATTTTTAATAGCCCAAAGTGAATGACTTTTTGGTGCCATTGTAAAATCTGTATCAGGGGTTCTTCTAGACACAATCCTTTGGGAGTCGTGAGGGTGATGCTACAATGTGTAACTTCACTCTTCGTCTAACTGCACTCTGATGAGCTTCAAGAGTTCCAGTTACACACAGTAAAGCATCACCCTTACTGTTTTATGTCAAGATCTCTTTGGGTTGGAGACCCCCAGGTTAAGATCCTCTGCTCTAGAGATGTTTTTAACCTGTACTTCAGCCCCCCAGTGGTGCTTGGCCTGGTGTAGTACAGTCATGTGACTGATAAAGCTAGCAGGTAGATTTGCAAGATAGTTATATCAATATTATTGTAAATCTGAGTGAAAGATTCTGTCTTTTTGGATGAATGATGTACAATGTACAGAAAATGTACACTTAATTTTAAATGGTTGATTTATGTAGGTTGTGGAATATTTTGTGACGGGTTAAATTAGCTGCGAGATGCAAAGGTTTGGGCAACGGAAGAAGCTGAGGAGTCAAACTGGGTTAATTCTGGGCCACAGCACAGCTAGAGCAGCCTTCATTAAATGTGAATCTCAGAATCTCTGTATCACTTTACGATAAGGCAATTGTAGGCACTGTATCATGAAAATATCATATTGTGATGCCCTGTGATTTAAAACTCTAGGTATTACTTTTGTAAGTACTGTAATTTGTGACCCTTATTGTAAAGTGTTACCAGAATCTCTGCATATCAGTGACTCGTAACTAAACCCAGTTTGATAACTCTAAAAAGTGACTTTTTATCAATGCCATTGCACATTCATTGCACCAAAAACTTTTTGTAACATTGTGTATTGTGTATATATATGAGCTATGGATCTTCAATTGATTGTCTCAGTTGAATGTCTCTGGTCGTCTGAGTTTTTTTTGTTTGTTTGTTCTTTGTTTTGTATTTGCATTTTTGTGAAGTACTTGGTAATGTGCAGTAGTGGATTATGTGCAGGGATTATGTTGTCACTAAGACAAACTCATATCTCTGTCTTGGGTGGGTAATCCACATCCATACAATAAAAATCCATCCTAAGTTTTTTTTTTTTTTAGCAACTTTCTGTGTGGCTTTCAACATCTCGCATCTCATCTGGTCGCAGTGGGGATGCATTTTAGTAAAAAGGTGTAAACAAACTATCTGGGTGGTGGTTAAAGTAATTTGAAATTAAGTGTGCAGTCAGGAGTGTAAATATGGTTAGTGCACATTTTAACACAAATTAACAGCCAAACTAACCTACGTTATTCAACACATGACTTTAAAAATGCTGAAGAACACAAATAACAAAAGGGCTAGGCCTTTTTGTATGATGGGTGGACACATTTTCTGTGTTGATGGGTTTTTAAAGATTTGTTTGCACAGTTAATGTTTGTTAACTGTTTGTTAATTTAAAGCAATGTTTGCTTATTCTTGTAATGTTCATAACTCTGCATCTTTTCATTTGTATGTTTAAATACGTGTATGTGTGCGCTTAATGGTTCAAATTAAAGTGAAGCTGTTTTTAACTCTCCTGTAAAGTTTTTTTTTTTTTTCATGAGCATTGTTCTGCTCTTAAGTCTTATATTTCTGCAGTGTTTAAAATTGCATGTTAATGTAAAACTGAAATTGAGTTGTGATTAAATTATTGTTGTAAATACTGTAAACATTAAATCATACAGTTTGTGGGAGTAATGTTTTTTGGTGTTTTTTTTTTTTTTTTTTAATAAACACTGTTCAAACGTATTCATGTAACAGCACACTCTGATTTCTAAGTGCAGAGAAATGTTTAAAAGCCTGATTAATAAATCTGACAAAGAGAGCCGTAATTTATCTCAGTAATAAGATTTCTCAATGCATCTATACTCTTTAACTCAAATATTCTGGGATGTCTCCGTCTGTGCATGTTTGTGCAGAAATGTATTAGAGTACAAGTACTAGAGACCCAGAAGTGAAAGTGTTCTTTAAGCTCCACATTTAAGTAGTAGTACTAAATTATTAATTTTTGTACAAGTGTTCATTGTAAAATGTAGTGCTGAAGTACTGAAAGTAAAAGGACAGTACTGTATTGTGATGTTTGCTAAGTGCGGACCACGCCTTATAGAAGTAGAAAAGAAGGAAGAAAAAGGGGAGGGAACTCGGGGAATTTTGGGCTGGAGTTCTGAACTGCGTGCTGAAGAAGCGTGCAGTTATATCCCCCCCTTTTTATTTTAATGAGAAGTGGAAGAGCAGAGAAAAAAAAAAAAAAAAGGGGGTTGCAGGGGAGGAGGTGGGTTGCGAATTTTTCGTCACGAGAGGTAGTTGGTTAGGGGAGGTATTTATAGGACGGTTGATTGATATGGGGTGGAGTTAGAACGTAGAGTTCGGGCGTGGTCCTTCTCCCAAACTTTTGTTATTACATAACATCATTTTGCTAAGTGCGGACCACGCCTTATAGAAGTAGAAAAGAAGGAAGAAAAAGGGGAGGGAACTCGGGGAATTTTGGGCTGGAGTTCTGAACTGCGTGCTGAAGAAGCGTGCAGTTATATCCCCAAAATATGGAGCTTATAATGAGGCTAGTTTGAGATGAGCCTGTCTCAAATCGTCTGGTTTGGAACGGATGTATAAGTGGTACGCCTGAGAAGACCACCGTCCGAGAAGCTTGATGACGTGCTCGGGGATTCCTTGTCTGGAGGCGTTGGATGCTGCACCGATGCGGAATGAGTGGGCGGAGAATTGGTCTGGTGAGTAACCGTTGACTGAAAGGATGCGGCGGAAATGTGTGTGGAACCAGTGCCTTGTGATAATACTACCAGATTCCGTGGTGAACAGAGGATCTGAAGGTGATGCTTGTTGAGAGAGCCGGAGATTTAGGTGGTGGACGAGTGGTTCGTACGGGCTGAGGGGTGAGTCAAGTTTAAACAGATGGAGGATCGTGGTTTTGCCAAGTTGGTCAGTTTTGCTTCGCTTGATTTTAAAGGTGAGGGTATCCGAGTCCAGGATGCTGAGATCTGATATGAGGGGGTATGAGAAGGAGTTGTGGGAGATTTTAAGTGAAGTGAATTCTGAGCATCTGAGGAATCCGAAGTATGCCAGGAGAAATATCGATTGGAGCGTGGAGGATGTTGTCGGAGGGTAAAAGCCTGATCGGAGGGTTTGAATGCAGCGATGGAGGATTTCTGGTGAGATGGGAGCTCGTTCGTGTGAGGATGGAGTTTCTGATTTTTTGATTCCTTTCAGGAGGAGGGAAATTTGAGGGTGATTAGAGGAAGGGTGTGGTAAGCCAGTAATTAGTTTAGTGAAAAAATTGATAGCTGCCAGATGGACTCGGAGTGATGAGGAACGGGCTGAATGTTGAGTGTGAATGAAAGTAATATAAGCTGCTATTACGGATGGATGATGAGAAGGGAAAGATATGTTATGTGCGGAGTGGAAATTTTTGTATGCTTTCCAGCTTGACCAGTAAGTAGAGAGTGTCTGTGGGGAAACGGCTGAAAGGATGGTTTGTTGTGCTTGGAGGATTAGTTCGTTCAGACGGGGGTTAGGTGTAGTGTAGTTAGTGAAAATGGAGGTACCGGCGTTGGGTTGCAGTCTGCATGCGGAGCCAAGGATCTGAATTTCTGGAATTGAAAGCGAGAAAGAGAGTCAGCAATAGAGTTAGATAAACCTGGGATGTGGACAGCTTTAATTATAAACTGATGCTTTATGGAGTGCCAAGTGAGGCGACGGATAAAAGGCATTATTTCTAGCGATTTTGATCTACTTTTGTTGATGATGTGGACCGCGGCGAGATTGTCTGAATGGAGTAAAATTGATTTTCCTGACCATTCATGTCCCCAAAGGAGGGCAGCGACAACTATAGGATAAATCTCCCAGAGCGCGGAAGAATCGCGCAGGTGCGCAGCGGAGCGGACGAATTGCTTCGGCCAGGCAGAGGCGAACCAGCGTCCGCCGTAATAGCCGCCGAAACCAGAGGAAGGCGCAGCATCAGTGAACAGCTGAACATCAGAAGGGCTGGAAGCTGCGTCGGCATAGAAAAAGGAGATCCCGTTCCAGTGGCGGAGGAGAGAGAGCCAGAATCGGAGCTCCGACGTGCAGTATTCGTCGAGCGTGACGAAATGGTGGAGGGATCGGACAGAAGAAGATAAGCGAAGGAGATGGGAGATGAAAGAACGACCCTGAGGTATGATTTGGGTAGCGTAATTAAAGTGGCCGAGCAGGGAAAGAAGCTGCTGTTTAGTACGGGTGGGAAAACTGAGAAAGTCGGAGATGAAAGAAGTGACGCGATTAAGCTTTTCCTGAGGAAGAGAAGCTTGGAAGGAAGCGGAGTCGAGAATGATCCCGAGGAACTCCAGAGACGTGGCGGGACCCACGGTCTTCTCCTCCGAAATCGGGACTCCGAGACGAGTGAAAGTGCTGGTCACGGCGTCAAGGCCCCGCGAGGGGGGCGAGGAAGGCGAGTCAACGACGAGAAAATCATCCAGGAGGTGGAGCACGAACGGGAGCCTGTGTTTATTCAGCAAGATCCAGCACAGCGCCTCAGCGAAGGAATCAAAAAGCTTCGGGCTGCTTTTGCACCCAAAAGCAAGGCGAACGGAAAAGTAAAACTGATCGTCCCAGCGGACTCCAAAAAGGTGCCAAGAGTCAGGATGGAGGGGTAGGATTTTAAAAGCTGAGATGATGTCGGCCTTCGACAGCCAAGCACCTCTGCCGGCCAACTTGATGGCTTCGATGGCACAATCCACGGTCGCGTAACGGAGAGAAAATTCAGAACTAGGTATGAGGCTGTTGATGGACGGGTCCGAAGAGCCATGCGGAGCCGAGAGATCAATTATGATCCTCTTCTTGCCAGAGTATTTTCGTGTGGCAATGCCCAAAGGATTGATGCGAAATACAGAAAAAGGGGGCGTTGAGAAAGGACCGATAATGAAACCACTGGAGAGCTCCTGTTGCAGAAGGGAAGACACGACATCGGGCTCGGCCAGAGCGGAAAGGAGGTTAGGACAGGTGAGAGAAGAGCTCGGCGAGGCGACGAGACCGGGGTAGAAGCCAAAGAGAAAGCCGTCCAGGAGGCTGCAAACGAAGGAGGTGTCAGGGTGAGCAGACAGGTCAGCGGCGAGAGCCGGTACGTTGACCGGGGTGGAGAGGAACCGCAATAGTCAGCTCCGGCCGAACTTGGGGGGACGCGTTGGGCAGCAGGAGAGAGCGTGCGCCAAACCGCATCGAGAGCAGACGTGCAGCCTTCGACAGGAGGAAGCAAAACAACCCAAGTGGTTGAAATTGTTGCAAACCATCTGCCCGTCGAGAAAAACGATAGGGCGGCCGAAGCTGTCGCGGGCGCCCGAAGAGGACGGGCGCACGGGAGCGGCGCGCGCCGAAGAATGTTGGACGGGGGCCGGAGGGGCGGTGGAGGCTGCCTGGGAACAAACAGAAGCAGGGTGAGAGGGGCCGCCACACGCGGAGCAGGAGAGGGAGCTACGTCCCGCGAAAACGTGGCAATAAAGTTCCACGTCTGGGGCGCCCCAGAATGTAGCAAGGTTCCACTGTGTAAGATGAGCCGCGGCGCGGGCTGAGAAGAGGCGATGATATTCGTAGAAACCAGAGCCTCCGAAACGGATAGCCATATCCAAAATCAAGGACAGATAGTCGTCCAATTCCTGGCGGCGTGATGGAAAAGCCGAACAGATGACATCCCTGAAGATGGAGAAGGCAAAGGCGAACTCGGCTGCAGAGAGGATTTTGGAGACGCGGGGGCCTGGTTGATGCAAGGTAAGCGAGATGTCGCCGGTGTCGATGACACGGGGAGCAGAAGAAGGGGAGGGGAGAAGTAAGGAGGAAAGATCGACATCCGCACCTTGAAGAATGCGGTTCCGCAGAGAGGAGGAGACCAGGGGAGGGTTGAACATCCGTGCGTTGGCCGGGGGGGCAACAGGCGGTGCCGTAGACAGGGAGAATGAAGAGCACGGAGCTCCGGTGAAGGGCGCGGCGAGTGCTGCAGACTGGGGGGGAACGGGGATAGAAGTGGAGGGGAGAGGCTGGACTGGCATAGAGTGAGAGAATGAGAAAGGCTGGCTGGAATACACTGGTTGGGGAACGGCAGAAGCGAAGCAAAGGGGAGGGACGAAGGATGAGTGAGGGAAGGGATTGGACGACTGAGGGAGGGGGTTGGACGGCTGAGGGAGGGGGTTGGACGGCTGAGGGAGGGGGAGTTGGACGATCGAGGGAGGGGGTTGGACGATTGAGGGAGGGGGTTGGACGATTGAGGGAGGGGGTTGGACGAATGGAGGAAGCGGGGGGGAAGGAGAGAGACGAGAGAAAACAGCCGGGATCGGCAAAGAAGGAGAGAAGGAGGCAGAGGAGAAGGGGAGGGGTTCGGGGCCCGGAGGAGGCGCCGAGGCCGAAGCAGGTGGAGGGCGTGCCGCGCCTGCGGCGCGAGAGGAGCCGTGGCGAAGAGTTGAGCGGGTGACGTCATCGGACCGCGACGCCGGTGCGGCTCCTGCGCGCTGTTTTCCACCCAACGAGGAGATATAGAGCGAAAAAAGTTCCGCTTTGGGAGCAGAACGGGGGAAAGGGACGCCGCGGTCCTTCAAAACCCGCTGTAACTTAACAACAGTCCAATCGGACATGCGAGGAGGCTGGGATTTACCAGAAGAGAGGGGCTCGGCCGGGGAAGGGGGTGCGGGGCCGGCTAAGGAAGCCGGGCGCCCAGAGCGGCGAGCTCGACCAGGAGGAGAGGGGGAAGGAGGAGAAGAGCGACGGGAGCGCTGAGATCTGGGGGTGCGTTGGTGAGGACGACCAGCCCGGGAAGAAGAATGGGTAGAACCAGGAGTAGAACCAGGAGTAGCCGGAATGGAGACGACAGACCTCAAGCGATGAGCCCGGCGAGAGGGAGCAGGAGCAGAGACAGGCTGGCTGGGAGGGAAGAGGTCCTCATCGGAGGCGGTGAGTTGGAGATCCATGGGGAGCGAGCAAATGCTGGCAGGTGAGTGCGTCAAATCGAATGCTACGAATTTTTCGTCACGAGAGGTAGTTGGTTAGGGGTGGTATTTATAGGACGGTTGATTGATATGGGGTGGAGTTAGAACGTAGAGTTCGGGCGTGGTCCTTCTCCCAAACTTTTGTTATTACATAACATCATTTATAACAGAAAGCAGTGGAAAGTTAGCAGTGCTAAAGGCAGAACAGGACCAGCGAGGTCTTCTTATAAGATAAAATAAGATAATCCTTTATTGATCCCACAATGGGGAAATTTACAAGATCAGGTTAATTACTTGATTCTATCAATGATGAGGAGCTTCATCAAACCCAGTGACAGTGCAGAACATCTACCATTCTGACTTTAGTGATTATGTTGGTTTGAAATGATTAACATTTTTATAATTGTAACGAGTAACGCTGTAGCACATAAAACATGTATCAGAGTAAAACTATTAAACTCATCCAAAATATGAAGAAAAGTATAAGTGAAAGAAGACAAAATAATACTCCAGTAGATACAGATACAGCATTTTATTAATTCATTACTATATATAATTCTGGTCTTGAGCATTGAAGCTAACTGCTGGTGCTAGCCACAGTTAGGGGCTAAAGCTGCCCGACAGCGCTAAACTGAGTGTTCCGGTAAGCCAGGGCGCTATTAGCTACTGGTTTGTACCACATAGCTTGTTTTAACACAGTAAACACACAGACTACAGTCTGATATAATCGCCTTTGAACAGTGAAAGGGCTGCAGTTAGCGGCTAAATGCTAATGCTGCAGTGCTAGCCAGGGTTAGCAACAGGTTACATGAACGGCAAAAGAGGTAACATTTAGCACGGTTGGCGGCTAATGCTAATACTGCTGGAGAACTAAACTGAAACTCATGTATAACGCTGTACTTCAGCAGAGTGGCTTTACTGCTCCTTAATACCTGACCGATAAAATTCGTAATCAATGGAGCTGATAAGATGGATAGTGGGTGTAAAAACAAGGAGGTGGTCATAATGTGATGCCAACTTTGGCTAGCATAATATGATTGCAAAACACAACAAAGACAAAATCACTTTTATGCAAACATTTATTTCTTATAATATGTATTTGTATATTCTTAGATTTTACAATCTACTACTGATGTGCATAGTCATGAGGTCAGGGAGAATGATACACACAGACACAGGCTGTAGAAGGAGGGGTTGTACACTGTTTTTTTCTGGAGTTTCTGTGTTGAGTGAGGGCTATACGCTTTTTCAAAACGTTTTTCAAAACACAATGAGGAAATTATATATTTAAGCCATTAGTTTAACATTAGCCACACAGCCACACATCTTACTCTGAGGCTCTGTTATAAAGCTCTTAAGTAATATATCATCAGGACTGAGCAGTACTGCAAGATAAAGATCAATAATTAGTCACAGTTATCCCTTTAACATTCCGCTGAATCCATATGTTACAGTAAAGTCAGCATGTCTGTTCACTATAAAACTGGTAGTTATTTATTTAAAGCCCAGAGCTGGTTTAAGGAGAGATACTCTCTATCTCCCCACTATGTCAGAAAATGAATACACACCGCTCATGGGAGAAAACTTGTCTAGGGTATTTCTTTTCATTTTAAAAAAGTGTATTGAAGTAATTTTCTAAAAACGCAAAAACAACCTACCTGTATATTTCTATTTATGTAAAACAAACTCAAGATTTCTCCTTAAAATACAAACAACATACCTCAAACTCTGTGTTTTTTTGTTTGTTTGTTTTTTAATGAAAAGCTTATTACATTATTTTATTAACTATTTTCAGTATATTATATTGTTAGATGTTTTGATAAACAGATTTAAGTAATTTTATACTGCATACACTTTATGTATTAATTTATTGATTAATTTTTATTTTATTTTTAATTATCTTTTTACCAAAAAGTGCATTATTACATTAATAACATTTAATAGAGATTTTTAACTATATAAAAACAGAAACACAAGAAATGAAAAAAGTGTTTAATTGTTTTTTCCCTATTGGTAAAGATATTAAAGGGCTAACATGGTGTTTGATTTTCATAATGCTAACTGGTGTGGGCTAATTTTGCATTTCTGACCATAGTAAAGTGGCCATCCGGATGACCTGTGCAACAGGGGAGGAGTTACAGTGTCATGCTACAGGCTGTTCTTTTGTTTTGGCATTGAAAAGTTGCTCGTAAACTGTGTAAAAGTGTATTAATATATTGAATATATTTAAATCTGTAAAAGGTACAGTCTGCTACCTCTATGTGATTCTATTGTAGAAGAGCAGAGCTCCAGCTGCAGACCTGCAGTCCTCAGCGGGGCCTGCAGGGGGCGCTGTGCGCTGTGTAATGGAATGTGTGGAGCTCAGAGCAGGTCTCAGACTCATGGCTTGGCAGTGAGAGAAGGAGCTGCTCAGGCAGTGAAATCCAGGTTTTTTAATCTCATCATGTTGGTGGATGAGTTTTGGGAACACTAAGGGATCACATCACGTCTGGTGAAGATCTGATCAGAGTAATGCTGTGTTTTTTGATGGAATTCGCTGCAAGATTATTAAACTATTAATCTACAATATTTCACATTTCTAATGCAATATGGATTATATTTTGCTGTATTAAGACTATGCCAACAACAAAAATCTTTTGAAAAAGTGTTTCCTAAGCTTTGTTGGCTAACATTTTCCCTGTGAATCCTGTATGTATAGTGCATTATAATATCATGCAATATAATAATTATTTGTAATAGGCTTATGTAATACCTTTTATGTACTAACAGAATATAAAGTTATTCTCTATATATAATAATACTAATCGGTTGTTTAAACTATAAATGTAAATTATATATATTAATTTATTATTTAGAGATAATATGCAAGCTTATGGCACTCATTATAATGTCATTATTATGTCCATTGCATTATCAATACAGGATTCATAGGTTAAATGCTACCCTCTGTTGTTATAGAGCCTGTATATTTATTTGAATATATTGCATGTAAAAAAAAATCAAGCATGTAACCAACACCATCAACCCCGCATGCACAGGTTATGTGCAGTATAATGGGAGTAATGGGTGTAATGGGAGTATTCAAGAGTATTCAGTTGTGTGGCTGACTGTGTGGGTTATGTGGACAGAATTATAGCTGATTTAATATTTAAACACTCTGGGCTGCAGTGAGACAGCGAGGCAGACAGTGAGACAGTAAAACTGTATGACAGTGGGACAGCGAGACAGACATTGAGACAGTAAAACGGTGTGACAGTAAGACAGAGTGACAGTGTGATTGAGAAAGTGAGACAGTGAGAGTGACAGTTAGTGTGACAGTGAGAATGAGACAGTAAAACAGTGTGACAGTAAGACAGTGAGAGTGAGACAATGAGACAGTAAGATGGTGAGACAGTGTGGCAGTGTGACAGTGAGACAGTAAGAAGGTGAGACAGTAAGACGGTGAGACAGTGTGATGACTGCAGAACTGCTCTTCTGTTTTTTTATATGAGCTGCATTAGATCAGCAGTTGTACCGCAGTGCTGCCTAACCAGACCTGACCAGCCGAGCCCAGAGAGAGAGAGCGCAGCCGCAGGAGCTGCTTTTTACATAAACAAACAGACATAACCAGCAGATCTCAGACAGAGTCAGACCAGAGAAACTTTATAGAGGAGAATTCCCACTAAAACATCTCTTCTGGGCCTGTTACACCAGTAGAGGGTGCTCCAGGGTCCAATATGAATGGGTTTATATGGAGCAACTGAGTAAAATGTTTGATCATTTTTATACTGAATAATATTCTTATTTCCTCAGCACAGAATAACACTACTGTTTCAGCACTGCAGATACAATGTTTAAAGCTTTTAAACTCCACTTATAACTCCAGCTTTTAAACTCATCCGCTCACCAACCAATCAGCTTACAGTAGGAGGAATGTAGTGAATCTGTTCTGATCTTTTTTTTGTTCTTGTAGAAAAAGGGTTTAAAGAGAGACTGCTCACACTCTGCCCCCTCTGTTATAACAGTAAATTACTGTTAAACAATGGAAAGAGCCTCGATCAGTGGGACTGCATTAAAGCTAAAGGGCTAGAACCTCAAAAAATGAATCAAAAACTAAATCTTTAATTTTAGATAGCAGAATCTCTAAAATTATATCTCTAAAAAAGCAAAGAAAATGTAGGTGTATATTTTTCTACAGTAAACAGGTTTTAGGCAGTAAAGGTGCTGTATTTCTGCTACTGTGATTGGTTTGTGAGATTATGCTAGACATAAAGCCAGAGTTTAAAAGCTTTAAAATATATATTTATAGTACTGAAACATCTGAAAAACAAATTTTCAGTATAAAAATGATTAAACATATTTTGCTCTTTTGCTCCATATAAACCCATATGCCCACTGTTGGTGTAACAGAAAGGGATTTTACGTGGGTATTCTCCTCTCCTGAGATTTTCTGGTCAAAGCAAAAAGGTTAGGTAGGATTGGGTGTGTGTGTGGTGGCATACATTCATATTTCTTTTTCTTATAATACACATAATTGGAGCAGCAGCTATGCCTCTAAAAATAATGCCGTGTTTCATTTTTTTTTTAGCAAAATAAAAATAAAAAACAATTAAACATAGAAAATTCTAGAATACATAGGCATGAGAATTTAAGATACATGCAGGCACTCTTAAAACAGTATTGCTTCTCTGTAAAAGAAAATCACATTACTGTATCATTCCCTCACATTTTTTTATCATTATGCTAATATGCTAAGCCTACAGTTGCTAAAGCATGCTTAAGCAATTTCCTATGGAAACTCCCCATGTGTCATTTTTCAGCCTCTATTTGCTCAGGCATGCTTACGCAATAACACAATGATCAAAGGATCAACAACAACAAAAGACAGCAATGATAATGAGCAGTGATTACCTTGGCACCCTTCCATATTTCAGTTTCTCTTATTTAAAGTGTCATTTTAAACATTTGAAACTTGCTCATCTGATCTAGAGTAGGAGTCTCAAACTACTGCTCACGTTAAAAAAGTTTTAGCGATTTTTTAGTTCAATTTGTTTTATTGTTTATCATAATTTATATGTTTTTTTAGTAACAATCACTTAGTTAAGGAGACTGAAAACTATTATAATGTTATAATTATAATGTTCAGAATACTGGAATAGAGGGGTAGGGTGTGTTGATTCTTGTTGGGATACAGGGGTAGGGAGTGTTGATTCTTGTTGGGATAGAGGGGTAGTGTGTGTTGATTCTTGTTGGGATAGAGGGGTAGGGTGTGCTGATTCTTGTTGGGATAGAGGGGTAGGGTGTCCTGATTCTTGTTGGGATAGAGGGGTAGGGTGTGCTGATTCTTGTTGGGATAGAGGGGTAGGGTGTCCTGATTCTTGTTGGGATAGAGGGGTAGGGTGTCCTGATTCTTGTTGGGATAGAGGGGTAGGGTGTGCTGATTCTTGTTGGGATAGAGGGGTAGGGTGTGCTGATTCTTGTTGGGATAGAGGGGTAGGGTGTGCTGATTCTTGTTGGAATAGAGGGGTAGGGTGTCCTGATTCTTGTTGGGATAGAGGGGTAGGGTGTCCTGATTCTTGTTGGGATAGAGGGGTAGAGTGTCCTGATTTTTGTTGGGATAGAGGGGTGGGGTGTGTTGATTCTTGTTGGGATAGAGGGGTAGAGTGTGTTGATTCTTGTTGGGATAGAGGGGTAGGGTGTGCTGATTCTTGTTGGAATAGAGGGGTAGGGTGTGTTTATTCTTGTTGGGATAGAGGGGTAGGGTGTCCTGATTCTTGTTGGGATAGAGGGGTACTGTGTGTTGATTCTTGTTGGGATAGAGGGGTAGTGTGTGTTGATTCTTGTTGGGATAGAGGGGTGGGGTGTGTTGATTCTTGTTGGGATATAGGGGTAGGGTGTCCTGATTCTTGTTGGGATAGAGGGTAGAGTGTCCTGATTCTTGTTGGGATAGAGCGGTGGGGTGTGTTGATTCTTGTTGGGATAGAGGGGTAGGGTGTGCTGATTCTTGTTGGGATATAGGGGTAGAGTGTCCTGACTCTTGTTGGGATAGAGGGGTGGGGTGTGTTGATTCTTGTTGGGATAGAGGGGTGGGGTGTGTTGATTCTTGTTGGGATAGAGGGGTAGTGTGTGTTGATTCTTGTTGGGATAGAGGGGTAGGGTGTCCTGATTCTTGTTGGGATAGAGGGGTAGGGTGTCCTGATTCTTGTTGGGATAGAGGGGTAGAGTGTGTTGATTCTTGTTGGTGTAGAGGGGTATTGTGTGTTTATTTTTGTTGGGATAGAGGGGTAGAGTGTGTTGATTCTTGTTGGGAAAGAGGGGTAGAGTGTGTTGATTCTTGTTGGTATAGAGGGGTATTGTGTGTTTATTCTTGTTGGGATAGAGGGGTAGTGTGTTTTGATTCTTGTTGGTATAGAGGGGTATTGTGTGTTTATTCTTGTTGGGATAGAGGGGTAGAGTGTGTTGATTCTTGTTGGTATAGAGGGGTATTGTGTGTTTATTCTTGTTGGGATAGAGGGGTAGTGTGTGTTGATTCTTGTTGGTATAGAGGGGTATTGTGTGTTTATTCTTGTTGGGATAGAGGGGTAGTATGTGTTGATTCTTGTTGGGATAGAGGGGTATTGTGTGTTGATTCTTGTTGGGATAGAGGGGTATTGTGTTTTGATTCTTGTTGGTATAGAGGGGTATTGTGTGTTTATTCTTGTTGGGATAGAGGGGTAGTGTATGTTGATTCTTGTTGGTATAGAGGGGTATTGTGTGTTTATTCTTGTTGGGATAGAGGGGTAATGTGTGTTGATTCTTGTTGGTATAGAGGGGTATTGTGTGTTTATTCTTGTTGGGATAGAGGGGTAGTGTGTGTTGATTCTTGTTGGTATAGAGGGGTATTGTGTGTTGATTCTTATTGGGATAGAGGGGTATTGTGTGTTGATTCTTGTTGGGATAGAGGGGTATTGTGTGTTGATTCTTGTTGGTATAGAGGGGTATTGTGTGTTTATTCTTGTTGGGATAGAGGGGTAGTGTGTGTTGATTCTTGTTGGTATAGAGGGGTATTGTGTGTTGATTCTTGTTGGGATAGAGGGGTATTGTGTGTTGATTCTTGTTGGGATAGAGGGGTATTGTGTGTTGATTCTTATTGGGATAGAGGAGTAGAGTATACTGGTTCTTGATTGAATGGGATTTGGCCTTAACAGCTCTGGGTACCCTTGGAGCGTTTACGTTTGAGACCCCTAATCTACAATTTCTGGGACTTTTCTAAACAGACCCATTGCATAATGTTCAAAGACAGTTGTGTTTTGTTACAACAGAGATTATATAGGTTACAGGGGATACAGAAAGCACAGTGCTGTGACAGTTTCTGCAGGAGGTGAATTGAGCACCCAGGACATTTTATAGTTTACTTAGGCTCCATGAAAACAAAAAGAGAGATAAAGGGAGAGAGAAAGAAGAGGGAGCACAGCAAATTTACTAGGGTCAAGTCAGAACTATTAGTGATAAAACATAACACTGTTAATTCTAACTCTAATAGTGTTGATTTAACTTCAGCAAATGTACTGTGAAAGAGAAATATACTGACAAGTATTGCAATTATTTCCACATTTCTGAAGGCAACATCCACAGGAGCAGGGACATTTAACACCAACCACATCAATACACAAATTTGTACATCAGTGCATTTACCAGACACAACGGTACCAAACCCAAACGCCACACAGCACAAGCAACTGCATGTTTTACAGTGTCTGTATTCTACAGAGAATGTGCAGTTATTGCTGTCATCTTATAAGACATGAGGTGAATTGAATATATCTATGGTGTCTTTTCCTCATGCTTCAGCCGGCTGGACAGAACCAAACCCACTCGTCCTCAAAATTCAGTGCAATAAAAACCCATAAAAATAAACTGAGAATTTAAAACTGCTCTGATTTAAAGCATCTCAAACAACTGAGAGCGCCAGAGCCCCTGAATTCTGAAGAGTTATGGAAGACTGCTAAACGTTGTGCACTTTGGGGGAGATGGAGGTCAGAGAGAGAGAGAGAGAGAGAGAAAGAGAGAGAGTGAGAATATAAATGTAATGATTTAAAGGAGGTCTCCTGTTTTGGTGTTTGTGCCTTAATTTTCAGTTTCACTGTATTCACTCTATATAACATTCAGCATCTTCTACAATCCCAGCCAACAGAGAATGTTACAAGAACGTTTAAGCAACATTTTAAAAAGGTTCCCATAAAGTTAGCCTGTAACATTACAGAAATAATGTTCCAGTAACGTTCTGAAAACAATGACACACATGACATAGCAACGATGTTACCAGGTTCAAGTTCTGAGAACATCCAGAAAACTTGACAGATTGTACTGTAACATTCAGAAATTTGCAAACTACATTTTTTTAGCTGGGATGCAGCCTAGCATATATTACTTTTAACTTCCTAAATTTACATATGTATAATCCATTATAATAACATTCTATGTAATATATTTTTTTATTTACATGAGTAAAGTGCCCCAAATTACCCTCCACTACCAAAATCCATATTCATGATATGCTTTTAATATACAATAAAAAAAACTGGAGGGCTCAACTGCGAATATAAAGTGACATTCATAAATGTTTATGTCATGGTATGTTAATAGATAATACTCTCAGTGGAAGCAAAGAGGTATTTTATATGTAATTTCATATGGCAGCATGGATTTGAGTGGCATGAAGCAGCGTAAATTAAAGGCTATTTTCTAAAAAATGCACAGAAGTGCATTAGCTGTACAGGTACGCTCACTGGGGCCTCTAAGGCTATGGCGGTGGTCGGCCATTATCCCCACAGGCATAATGATATGAAATTACTTTAGTACACTATATTACTTTGGAAGAGTAACATTTAAGAAAACATTTATGATAACTGATACAACTTTTTGTCAGTAAATTGAAAAGGTTTGCAGATTGCCTTGTTTAAGGTTTGTTTTACAGATGCATAGCACAACTGCTAACATAGCTAACGGACCTGCTACTTTAATCACACTCCATTTACAAGTGGTCATTCCATGTGAATTGCATCTGAAAATGATTTTAATCCCACGCATTTCACTTTGTAAGAAGGACTGAAATTATGCAAACCAGTAATAATATGAAATGTATCACAATTAAAGTGGAAAGCACCAACTTTATCAGTCATGGCTGTCATGGACATTGTGCGTGATCCTAGATGCGTTGAAAAAAAACCCTCAAATATCAAAATGCATGAAACGACCAGCTGTAAATGGGATCATGGAGTTTTTGGGGTCATCAGTAGCAGAGCTTAATCATGTATGCCAACTTGTACCCCTCAGTTCTTTAATAACTCCTGCACTACAAACCTGTAATTTCTTATGGGTAATCCAGGCAGTTTCAAAACTACACGCTTTGACACATATTAAAACATATTTAAAAATACATACTCTAAGTGGCTTGGGGTTTTTATATTGCTTCTAACTCAACTGATCAGCCAGTTATTAAGCTGTTCCTCAGTTTAAAACTGACGTTTTAGGGCAGAGAAATAAACAGTAAAACTTGCACTGCAGAGTAACATTAACATTAATGTTAAAAAACATTAGGAAACAGTAGATTACACCAGTGCATCTTTCAGCTGGTTTGACTTCGTGAAGAACATTCATTTAAAAACTATCCGTCTCCTGATCAGGTGAGGGGGTGACATGGTGTTAAGGAGAAGCGTTTGAACAATACATGTATAAAATCATTCACATGCTTTTCTTTTCTTTAAAAAATGCATTGATTAACTTGTTAAAAGCAGCATCAATAAGTATCATTCATTTTCTGCAGGGAGCTGTTTTTTGGGGGATTGTCTCACTATGCTAAGGAGTTTTCTTTAAAGGAAGCTCTTTTTTCATAGCAGTTAAACGACTCCCCAGAAGCAAGAGGAGTTTGAAGCGTTTGCAGGCACGTGTGTTTTATCTAATCAGGGTGTGAAACCAGCCTGTCCTGGATGACCACATTACAAAACACTCATTTACTAGTTATTATTTTCTTTCATCCACTTATACTTGTGTTGACCTGTCCACAGACATCCCACCCTGCAAAAACTCACTTCAGGGCGGTAGCTGCACCCCAGGTGACCTCAACCGCAAACATTATATATTATTTGGAACTTCTATTGTTTTTTTTTTTTGCTTTCTATTACCCATTTGAGCAAGTCCACAGTGAGTTTGGCTCATCCAAACGGACATCAGTAGAGCAGCACAGCCAGCAGCTCTTGCTGTGATTTGACCACCGGGGGCAATACAGGCAGGGATAGTTTAGCCTTTATATTTCTATTCCCCTGTGTTTGAGCTGCAGAACTTCACTAAACTAATGAAAAGAGACATTGTGTGTCTTACTTGATCAATCCCAAAATGTGTGCAATGCATGTCCTGATGATTGTAAATGATAAGTAGACATCAGATAACCACCATCAACATGCTAGAGAATCATAATATTCACAGGAGAGGTGGGATGTCTGTTTTCGTGCTCTGAAAATCTACTACAGCGTACTCCAGCTTGATGGCAGGTATGTTTAGCTGGACAGTGGAGACTGTAGTGCTATAGTGCTAGTGCTATATCTCGTTTTGTAGTGTAAAGGTCCTTCAGGATAAGTGTTTCACAACCCTGCACTACAGCTAATAACAAAGAAAAAGACAATTAAAAACAAAACTGGGCTGGATCTCTCTTTGCCACTCAGCCATTCCATCTCTTCGACATCCCAGTAAAACATTAATCCTCTCTGTATCTGTAGCTTATCTGCGTTATATTGGACACTATTTTGGACACATTATACGTGGTGTACTCGTGATGCTCTTCACTGCTTGAGCCACACATGCAGACCTGTAAGGGTGAGTGACACTTGGGCAATATGTTGTATTTTAGCTGCTTTAAACGGTAAACATCCAATCCAAGAGGCACTACTGACTGTGTAACTTCATAGATTAAAAACATATCTTTTCTAGTTTCTTTTTTTTAAATCATATTTTGTTTGATCCCATCATCATAAGAATATTGGAATGCTGTTTGAGTGATTTCTGAATGTTTGTCCTGAACGTCACGTTCTTGTGCTGACTGATCGACGACTGTGGCAGTTTGTTAACAATGGCAGTGAGAGTAAATTGTGTGTCACAAACAGATCGGAGCAGAGTACAGCACATGCGTGAGCTGTGGTTTGGAGGCAAAAATCCACTTATCTTACAGAAATCGCTACATTTGGACATTGGGACACATTTAAAAAAATCAAATGTTGGCAAAAGATGTGTGATCCAGCCCAAATATTACACTTCTCAAGTTTCAAGCACAATCTAAAATATATATATATATGTGAGTATTTTCACATTTCTATTTTGCCATAAGATAAAGATAAAACAGTCCATTGATATAGGTTTCTTGCTATATAGTCATTATGCAAGTGTACATATATACATTTGCTGATTTATCCACACACGTACTTATTTTCATGCCTTTGGTGATGCTTTGTTGTCTGCTTTGGAGCCCGAAAGGCCATTTTCTGTGTTGTCGTTTCCTGAAGAGCTCACAAGGCACTCTTTACTGTGAGAGAATGAGGGAAAACAAGAAGAAGATAATTAAATGAGAGCGTGAAAGTAAAGGTAAATTATGTAATGTGCAAACAGTCAATATTACTATAGTTTTGAAGGTCACTCTTAGTTACCAAGCTTTTTTATCACATTTTACCCCCTACAGATAATCCCTGTGGTAGCTGAATTAGGAGCCACTGCACTGTACATTTTTAGGAAAACTCAAAATTTCATTTAACTCACTGAACTAGATTTTTTAGATTTTGTGAAATTCTTTCATAACCTAATAACCAACCATATAAACATGTGGAAATGCAACCAGTGCTGCATAACAAGTGGAACCGAACAAACAAATTGACTGGTTAACACTGAGGCCACACCAGTTAATATAAGGTATATATTTATTATATACATTTCTATACTAGTCCTAAGAGAAGGATACCTGTGCGGAATGATTATACCCTGATGAGTTAGAGGTGGGAGGACACAACCAATATGCAAATAGATGTTGCCTGGAGCCGATATGAAAGTTTTAGTTAAAATAGCTGTATTGCACACAAAACCACCTGTATATTACTGAAACAGTATAGCCAACTCAGTTACAGGTACTTGTTTAAAAAACATCAATGTGTTAGAAATGATTAAATCCAACATCAGGTTAAAAACCCTGCAGAACTGCTCTGTAGACCCCATTCAAATCAGCCAAACTGAACATGTGCAGTAGTGCAGAGGATCGTATATTTCGCACTATAAGGTGCACTTAAAATAATTGAATTTTTCTAAAAATCGTCATCGCGCCTTAATAATCCAGTGCACCTTACGTATGAATTTTATCAGTCAGCGCTAGCTCTTTTGCTGTTCGGAGGTGAGCATATCGGGCTGTAGTCTGCGTGTTTAACGTGTTAAAATAAGATACGCGGGAAGAACCACTAGCTAATATCGTCCTGGCTTACCAGAACACTCTGTGTTCCTTTGGGTAGCCCTGTCAGGTGGCATAGCGGTAGCGGTTAGCCTCTAATACTAATGCTGCAGCTTTTGTGTAAATAAATGGAAGCGCTTTACTCACCCAAATAAACAGTTTTCAGGAGAGAAATCTGTGTAGATTAACATCCAGAGCTCGCTTGACTTTAAAATATTTTTTTTAAGAATTACAGTTTTGTTTATTTAGCTTAGCATCACTTATTTTAAGTTACCCCCCACTACCACCCAGTGGCGAGATCTGATCAATTAAAGGGTAAACATGGCGACAGACCTGTTCCTTAGTAGTGTCACATGTTGCGCCTTATAATCCGGTGCACTTTATGGTACGGTATGGTACGGTAGTTGGCCTGTCCTCTACAACTGTTAAACTAAACTTGTACATTACAGATTACTCAGTCACACCAACTATTACCAATAAACTTAATAAAGTTAGTTGAGGTGATTTGTTTACTATAGTTTACAGTGTAATGCAATATTTTTTGTTCAGCAAACACATTAATTAAGAAGAACAATTTTATAGATTAATAAATTAATATACATAAGATGTATTTAAAGAGGCATATATAAGGATCCTTAGCCAATGCACAACACATATAACTGCCAAAGGCAAAGTTCATCAGTGCTAAGAAAACCTGCCAATGATTTTCTTGTAATCAAAAAAAAATATTTTAAATTTGTCCTTTTTAAACTCTAAAGAAAACTTGGTTTATGTTGGATGGCAGTTTTAACTTAACTCAACATTAGTGCAAAGGACATTAGTTTTATTTATTTCATAATAATTATAAATGTTATTTAAAGTCAGTTATTTCCATTATTTCCAAAAGATTTTACAATAAGCAATGATCAATCATCAACAACTATCCTTAGAATCATAACAGAAAATGTAGATTAAGAATACAGCATATTTAATCTAAACACTAGAGAAAGTCTGACTTACTTTTTCTCCTGGGCCTTGTTGAGAAAGTGGACAACTATGGCCTTTATGACCATAACTATAATGATCAAACCGATGACCCCCCCAAGCACAGAGACGATGATGATGGTCAGAGTGTTGTCCACTTCCTTTACTGATCAGAGAGGGAGAGAAGTGAACTAATAAGTGATTGTTTTATTGATTACGTCTTGCAGTAGCAGAATGCAAAAATGTGCATAGGTATTACATTATAGTTATTATAGTTATTTTGTCTTATTCTTTCTGCAAATCTGTGTGCAACCATACAGGGCTGTTCCAAAAATGTTGCCTTCAGGTGGTAATGGGGGCAGCATATGGTGCTCTAGGATCCTAGTGTACTTTTCGTATTAATGCTGAATCACAGAAGTGTACTGACACACGGCCATACAATGACAGAACTATAATAAAGTTGTAAGTGGTATTAGTGAATATAGTAACTCTGTATTGTAGTAGAGAAGTGGGCGGAGCTTCTGGTCATGGTGATCATAAGGCTTGTGTTGTGTACAGTAAAGTTGTAAGTGGTATTAGTGAATATAGTAACTCTGTATTGTAGAGCTTGTTGGTGATAAAGCTGGAGCAGGAAGAAAATCTGTGAGGAATCAAGACTTACACGTGTCTTGTACTAATGCATGCACTCGGCTAATATGTAAGGGGCGACTAATCCTTATCTGGTCAGACAACTTATAAATTAATGTTAAAAATTCATTAGCAACATAGGTCAAATTAGCAGATCTACCAAATCTAATCAATAAATAAATAAATAAATAAATAAATTAATTAATTAATTTTAAATAAATACATTATATCAGGTTTTTTAAAACAAAAATAACGTACAATTATTCTACCTTTTAAATGTTTTGCTAATCAATAACAAAAAGACACAAAATAAATGAACAGTTAATAATAAAGACTGGGCTAATATCAGTAGGTAAAGCCCACACATACCAACTTGGCTAACTCAGTGAAAGCTGGTAGCTAATTCAGCAGTCGAGGATTTTGTTGCTTAGTTATTTACATTTATATAGTATCAACATTCTTAAGTGTCTTTTTTCTATTTTCTATTAAAATCAGATCTTAAAAATTACTTACACTGATCCACTACATAGAGGGTGAAAATTGCACTATGGTTTCGTTTCTTCTCTTTGGGGTTGATGGCGAAACAGGTATATTCACCCTCATCCTCAAAGGTGACATTCCACAACAGGATGGATATATTATTCTCCTTACTGGAGCCCACAAACTCCACCCGCTCATGGTAGATCTTCACATTGGGCTCCACACCTTCAGCTGGAATTACCGCTTCACACAGCTGAGGAGAGAGAGAGAGGGCTTTATAATATAACACTTATTTTATTTATATGACTCCTTCTTAAAGCTACACTGTAAAATGTTTTTTGTAAATTTTACAGCAAAAAGTTAGGGATTGTAAAAATACAATAATTACGAATAGTACTAAAAGAGATCACTTCAGTTTCTGAATCAGTTTCTCTGATTTTGCTATTTATAGGTATATGTTTGAGTAAAATGAACATTGTTGTTTTATTCTATAAACAGACATTTCTCCCGAAGAAAAATATTGTCATTTAGAGTATTTATTTGCAGAAAATGAGAAATGGATCAAATAACAAAAAAGATGCACAGCTTTTAGACCTCAAATAGTTCAAAGAAAACAAGTAATAATCATAAATAATTATAAAGTTAAAGAGTTCAGAAATCAATATTTGGTGAATTAACCCTTCACAGTTTTTTTCATGCATCTTGGCATGTTCTCCTCCACCAGTCTCACACACTGCTTTTGGATAACTTTATGCCACGCCTGGTGCAAAAATTCAAGCAGTTCAGTTTGGTTTGATGGCTTGTGATCATCCATCTTCCTCTTGATTATATTCTAGAGGTTTTCAATTTGTTAAAATTAAAGACACTTATAATTTTAAAGTGGTCTTTAAGTGGTCTCAGCAGAAACAAAGCAAAGTCATGCTTTGCAGTAAAGAAAACAATAATTTACTCTTATGGCTTACAAATCAAATCAAATCAAATCAAATTTATTTGTATAGCGCTTTTTACAACTGGTGTTGGCACAAAGCAGCTTTACAGAAACATGATTACAGGACAAAGAATCAGGCAAAACATTAAACATAGAATATACATAATACAGAACCCCCAGTGAGCGCGGAGGCAAAATCTACAACACTGCAGCCAGACAGACATCCATTACCTAAACTGAATACCCAGTAGTCCTGGTAGGCAAGAGTTCACAATGATGAGTTACAGATGGGAGAAATAGGTATTATTCTCTGTAAATATGCAGTAAAATCTTCCCAAACAAAGTGAAAACTGTTGTTTCACATGTATTTAGTAGATTTTATATGTTGCTTTAATTGTGTAGATTTAGGAAGTTTCTGTATGTTGTAGATTTATTAATTTTCGTCTGTACACAGCAGTACATTTTTTAAGAAATGTATTAAACATAACCACCTGTCTTCCCTCAAATGTTACTGTTATATATACAGGTGGCAGTTTTTTCATAGGGCATCCCAAGATTGCACCTTGGATTGCAGTAAAACTTGGCATGCAGTTTTGTCTCTGTCGATATGTAAATTATTATAGGTGTGGACTGATTAAAACTTTGGGTCTTGCCACAAGAGGGCGTAAAATTGCTTCCTCTGCTACCCTATAAAAATGATCTGACTCCACCCTTAGCTTACATTTTGAAAAAGGCTAAAAAATGGGAGGGGTAGTTTGAGAGGGGCACTGGGTGATGTATGGGTTTAGAGGCAGGGTATAAGAGAGAGCTGATACCATACAGACACATCATCCATGCCTATAGCACAGTTAAACCAGCACAGTGCTACAGAAGCAAAAATGACTGCAATAAAAGGTTTTTTTATGTTTAAGGGTTTAGTTGGCTCTTTAAGGTAGCTTACCTCTTGGTGAGAGATTAATGACTGCTAGACACATCACTACAAGACGTCAAGGTACATCATTGGACTGAGAGAAGCAAGATTGCCGTTTTGAAAAATTGGCTGCCGCTTAGGCCACCTATCAGCCAGCCTGTTGGGGTTGTGAATGAGAAACCTGGACTGTTGCATTGTTGTATAATTGTATTATCCTTAGCAACAAATCCAGCTTCTGTACGGGATCCGAGGACAGTTTTTAGTACACTGCCCCAACAATCTGCTGGTGTAATGATCTGTAGATCCATCGCATACGACAATTGGTCATTCCTAATACTGATATGAGGGACACTAACAGCTCAATGATTTGTGCAGAACATCCTGCAGACACGTGTAGCTGCCTGTCATGGCAGAACTTCCATTGGATATTTTTCAGCAGGATAATGCTCACCCAATTGCAGCACTTTCTTGTCCTTCCGGTCTACAGATTTATCAGCTGAGACGCAGCTTCAGGAACCTACGAGTGTAGAGCAGGATCTACAGGTCCAGCTGTAGCAACATCTGTGGGTAAATGTGCTGCAGGATGCCATACAGAACCTGTACACCTCCATACCCAACCGTCTCAATCTCATCTTATATCCAGGATAGAGGAGCCAATAGGGAACTTGAGCCTTTTTCAGTTACAGAACTGTGTTCCTTCAATAAACGTATTCTGTCACTCTAATACTGTAATCACTCTAATATATCATCTTAACATTAAAACTATCAACTTCTTGGTGCATAGTTTTTTAACAATAAGTGTATTATCCAACACAGTATGAAACATGTATTGCAGAAACATCAAACACCAGATCTACTCTAAAGGCAAGAAGCAGAGTGATAATCTCAGTCTTAGTCTCTGCATATTAAAGTGTATCTAATAAATACACTTTCTACCTTCTTGTCAGACCTGTATTTAAAAGGTGCTTTTTAAAGCATGAGGACAGGAACTGTGTGAAAGTGATAAATGCCTTACCTTAATCATTGTGCCATTGTCATTGTACTGCCAGTTGAAATACAGGTTCTTGATGCCAATACAGCTAGAGTAGGTGCAGGGTAGCAGCACGGAGCTACCATTCATCACCTCCACAAAGTGAACCTTCCCCACTGACACCTCCAATGCCTGGGTGTACCATACTCCTGGAAGAGAAGGAGAGAATACTGAAATTATTCAGTAAATACAATAATATAAATATATGCAACCCATTTACAGTATATTTAGGTTTACAGCCTACACTCAAAAAAATAAAGCCTTGAGTCAACAAAAAAAAAAAACAACACAATGGTTTGCAATATATTTTTAGTTGTGTTAACTTATTGTAGAATTACATTGATCCAAAAAGTATTTTAAGTATGGTGAATAAGTTTTTTACTTATAGTAGAAAGCATTTGTAAATAGCATAAACTTAGCCTCATTTAGGTTCTATTAAATATTTTTTTTAAGTTGTGCTTTAAAAAAATATTAAGATTTTTAAGAAGCCTCTGCATAGTTGCTAAGTATACCCTGTTCAACTAAAGAGTAAAACTGAGCATGTGAAGAGTAGTTGGCTTGGCCTCAACTAGAGTTCAACTATTGTAAATGCAATTGTAAATTTATTAATTGTATATTTATAAATGATTTAGGCCAGCTTTTAATAAGAAGCTCAGTAATATTAGTTAAGTCAACTAGTTTGCTATAGTTTATGATGCAATTCTATATTTATTGTTGTATGCAACTTTAGAGGCAGGCTGCCCACCCAATAAGAAGCTAGTAATGGTACTGGTATTTTCCGTGGCAAGATGCATGACTAGACACAACTGCTCACATGAATAAAATTTTGTTACACATAGAGACACACCCCCATGTGAAAAAAATACACATGGAAAAAAATGACTACACAACGGTGCAGATCTGGACAAGAAGATGGAAAATAAGGACTTCTGTCTTAGTGTTGTAGTCAAGACCAAGGCCAAATTATTTGGTCATGTGAAGTAAAAATGAGAAAATGGAAAAATATACATTATCATTTATTATGCAGCATACATAATAAATATATTCTCATATAGTGCTGTCAATGTTAATTATACAAATGAATCTCTGCCTCTCACTGCGTCCGATTGGTGGTTTTGTGTGTCTGTTGTGTGATTCTCATCTGTAATTGGTGGATTCTGCCTATGTTTTGTCTGAAACTGACCAATGTACTCTCAGAAAATCAATAAGGATATTCCCATCTGGTCAGAAAATCCTTAGGGTTCATCAGAGAGAGATACGTGTGATTACTTTACACCTGTTTTTTTATTATTTTATCCCACTTTTCTCACCAATTTAGCTATACAGATAAAGTCCCACCCAAATAGTGAAACCCAGAGAGCAAAGCCAATTGTGGTCAATTGTGCCCTCATGGGGCTGCATGATGGCAAGCTGCATGACCGGGATTTGAACCAGCGATCTCCTGATCATAGGGAGCTTTTCCACTAGCATGATGCCAAGTTTCCAAATGGTTCTGTGCTTTTCAGGTTCTTGGCCAGAAAACTCAGTGCCGTTCTGGTCCCACAATCTTGAGGGTCTGGAACCTGTGAACCTGTGACGTGAGCAGCCAAAGGGCAGGGCAAAAAAAAGGGCATTTAAATAATCCTGACTTATATTTCCAGTTTGTGAAGGAACTGTGTGTGTGAATTGAAGCTTAGGGTAAATATTTTAAACATTAAAAAGAGGTTGTACAAGGGAAAAGGTTCAAACACCTGCTTCAGTGCAACTAATCATCTGAAAAAATTGTCACACAGAAAGCAAGTGTAGTGTCTGCACCTGCTCTGATTATTTAATTTTCTCTTATATTAATAAAACTCAGTAAAGGATGCTTTTACACACCATGATACTCTCAGCACGACAGAATCATTAGCCCACAGTGACCAGCAGGCCTGACACTAGCTGTCAGTACAGCATGTTGAATCATACACTATTTTAACAGCTGTGAAGCTACATTAAGATCATTCGTACATGGCTTAGTGATACCGCACGGTGTACAGAGAGACGTGCAGACAGACTCTCCCTGTAAACAAACCGCCCAACAACCTCCTCTCACCCACACACAATACAATACAACAACCCACAACACCAGAAACACTCAACAACTTTACTGCTCCAAACACAGAGAGAGAGAGAGAGAGAGAGAGAGAGAGGGGGGGGGAAAGTGAGAGGGAGGGAGGTAGAGAGAGAGGGGGAGAGAGAGAGAGAGAGAGAGAGAGAGAGGGAAAAGTGAGAGGGAGGGAGGAAGAGAGAGAGGTAGAGAGAGAGAGAGGGAAAGGTGAGAGGGAGGAAGGAGGAGAGAGAGGGGGAGAGTGAGACAGGATGAGAAAGGGGGAGGGAGAGTGAGAGACAGGGAGTAAACAGACGAGTGGATAGCAGGTTGGATGGTATTCTCAGCATGTGGTCAGTGCTGAGAGGTCTGTGCTCAGCAGCTATTTTTAATCCTGCCACCCATCTCAATATTTCATTCCCTGAAAATATACTATTATGTGGTGGTAAGGGAGGGGGGGGGGGTCACGGGGTCTATCTATCTATCTATCTATCTATCTATCTATCTATCTATCTATCTATCTATCTATCTATCTATCTATCTATCTATCTATCTATCTATCAGATCAGTTATTTCAGTTAAATATATCATATAGCAGATAAACACAGTGATATTTGAGAAGTAAAATGAAGTATGTAGGATTTACAGAAAGTGTACTAAAATTCTAACTTCAGGTCTTAACTAGAACTGTGCCTGTAATCTTCCATTTCCTTACTATGTTCCTCACAGTGGAAACTGCAGCTAAAATCTCTGAGCTTTTTGTATTCTTCCCTAAACCATGATGTTGAACAATCTTTGTTTTCAGGTTGTTTGAGAGTTGTGTGTTTTGAAGCTCTTATGTTGCCACTCTTCAGAGAAGATGCAAAGAGGAGACAAACTTACAATTGTCCACCTTAACCCTTTCTCATAACTAGATTCACCTGTGAATGTAGGTAAATAGTAAATGAGCTTACCAAACAAATTTTGTGTTCCAATAATTAGTGCTAAATGTATTCAAATAAAAACAAACAAACAACAAGATTCAGATTCAAGAGTTTATTGTCATGTGCACAGTAAGAAACAAGTTTCTTCGTACAATGAAATTATTTAAGGAAGAACAAATTTATGCACCTGCTTAATTGTATTTAAATTGTATTGCACACTTTCTGTAAATCCTATAAACTTAAAATGATCAGGGGTGCCCAAACATTTTTTTCAATTATGATAGTTATCATGACTAATTACAAAATGTTAATTATTATTACTTGCCAAATATTTAAATATCCTTAGGAAAATGGAACAATTGTGATTAATCACAATAAAAGACAGAATATGTAACCTTTCTTTTTACAGTTGCCTAAAAGCATTTTTTTTAATTTTATAAACCTAATATATTAAGATGCGTATTCCCAGTGTTTTCATACACTGTAACCAATTTCTGTATTTTATTTACACAATAATCACACAGTAAGTAACTGTTTAATGATGTTCTGTTGTAAAACTAAAGAACACAATGCATGTTGGGATGCCCTTTGATACATTTCCCAGAAATTTACTGCTGTGTTGTTAGAATAAACACCAGGTAAAAACACATAAATCTACCACATACAGAAATGTCCCAAAATATAGCATAAATTCAATAAATGTGAAGCAACAGTTTTCAATAACTGTGTTTGGGAAGAGTTTACTCCATATTTAGAAAAAAATATTACCTATATTGAACAGCTGTGTGTCCCCGCCCACCCTAAACTCACCATCAGACTGTGGCCTGTCAGGGCTCTTTCACTTGGGTATTCAATTATTTAAATTATGATGGTTGTTAGGCTACAGGGTTGTACGTTATAAGAACAAATGGCTATTTTTCTTTGTTAAAGAGTGTGTTTCTGTACTGCCTGTGGACTGCAATATAATAATTGCTGCATTGTTTTATTGCTCATGTACACCAAAGTTCTTCAGGCTGATCTCGTTGTAAATGAAAGGTCCATATAAACCCGCATATATTGCATATGTTTTTTTTGTAAAGAATAATTATAGTTTTATAATGTATTTATTTATGCTACAAATGTACTTTTTTGGCTAATTTACTTTAAAATTTAACAAATACTTTTTTACACAGGCAACCCTTTTCTATATTTTTTACTACTGCATTTAGTTGGTGTTTCCAAAATAGTTCCTAAACTATTTAGATAGAATCTTTTTAAGGATGCTTTCACATCCTCGTTTAATTCAGACTTTCTGACTTTCAAACCACCGTCTGGACCAAAAGAGGCGGTTCAGTGAATGGTTCAGAATCTTAGATGTAAATCTAAAAGGGTGTACTACAGTTTTGGAGAAGTGATTTGGGAAGAGTGTGTGTATTTTTAAGTGGCAGGGTTTCTGAATCTAACCCTCAGCATCAGCTCCAAGGTCACTAGCCAGCCTCCTTACAGGCTATTGATTCCTTCAGAGCAGAGATGGATGGCTGGCCATTATAGTGCACTTACTCATCATTGAGAGCACTCCAGACTGAGAGCTCATTTCAGAGCCTGTCATCACCTCGGCATGTTACACACACACACACAATTGATTGCTTTACAAATTGATATTCTTTTTATTCATCTTAGCAACTGAATAATTGATAAAGTACACCAACCCATTATCTTTAATAAGTAATCTTTTAAACTGTGTTATAGTCCCTGTTTAGGATTTACATTCATAAAAGGCCATTTATGTGTTTAATGTTTGATTAAGGCAACCTTGATGAGTAAATCTCACACATTTCCAATTTTCACCTGGCAGCATGTGTAGTCTCATACCATTTTATATATGTTCATTATTTATGTTTATCAAATATGTTCCTATATGATGCATATTCAGATGATATATGTTGCATCCATATATTTTTGATATTTATATTAAATTCTTTTAGAAATGTTAAGACAGCATATATACAGCAGGGGGTGGAGTTCTTGCCCCACAATGCATTGTGGTCTCTCTCTGAAGATTTGTGCTGTAGTTATTGTTGTATTTACTGTTGTAATGTTGTCTTATTAAACTGTGGATTAAGGTTTGATGTGTGATGAGTTTCTGTCATGTAGTTCACCCTGCAGAAGCTCACTATCACCAGTACTCTCCTGCCTGAGCTGTACAGTATTGTTAGTGTGACTTGTTTGTTAAATGTTTTTAAAATGTTTTAATGTATGTTAACATGTTAATAAAACATATATTTACATGGCATGCTTTGAAATTGTTTCGCTAGGTTGTTTAAATAGGTTTAATAGAGTTTTTTTTATTTTATATGAACATATACTTCAAATATGTACCTATATTACACTGAACAAAAATATAAATGCGACACTTTTGGTTTAGCTCCCATTTTTCATGAGGTCCACTCCCCCTTAATATCTGTGTCAAGTTGCTGGATATTGGCAGGAACTGGAACCCGCTGTAATATACGCCAAGCTTTTACCCATACTGTATTATTTCTTATGGACACAGTGAATTTCTGGCAACCTTTGATAACCTGCCACACATACAGTACTTAAAAGAGGCACAAAACCCTAAACCATATTTTTTCATCAATAGCTGAAATGTGTTTCCTTGAAGTAATATATCATAACAGTCCAATCCAGCTCAGCCAATCAGCTTTCCCTCCTGCCCTGCCTCTAAACCCATACATCACCAAGTGTCCCTGCCAAACTTAGCCTTTTTCAAATTTGAGCTAAGAGTGGAGTCAGCAAAAATCAGGGAGTTTAGTGTCCCTTTTTAAAGCATGGTCAGGAACTTTTCTATTGGCTCCAGGCAACAGGTCTTACCCTCACTCACCATCATTGTGTCCCCTCTAGGATACTTTTTTTATGTGTTCACTTTAAATATACATTGAGTTTTCCTTATTTGAACTTTTGATTGATCTTACTTTTATGCAAATAAATGATAATCCATGTTGATCAAGTTCTTATACACTTAAATGACAGTAGTTGTAAGCAGTTGTAAAAGTCTGTGCTATCGTTTGTTGCCATTTCTAGCTAGGGGAAGTTCAGCTATGAACTGTTTTCTAGACCACCCACTAAATTCACAGCATCTCCAAAATGAAAACGCCCAGCTCCCCATCATCCCCCTGTATACATGTTTCACATCACAAAGATTAATTTCTGGAACCCAAATACAAATGCCTTTTAAAAGTACAATTTAGAACAAATGTTATCTACAATTAATAATATTCATTATTACTGGGGGTTCCCAACTTTATAGAACATTTTGTGGAGTTCGTTAATGCAAGTACAAATTGTTTAACATTAAAACAAAATAATATAGTAAGCAATTGCATAGATATTATGAGTAAAATCCACAGTAAACCACCATCTTCCCTCTTGGTATCTGGGATCATTTATTTGCACTCACTTTTCTTCATCTTTCTTTTTGGCATACAACTGTACTGTAAGTTCTAAGAGCAAAGTGGCTTTTTTTTGTATTTTGGTGTGTGATGGCTAAGAACTGTATTAAAAGATTTCAGAGCTGGATTAATAATTTCAGTGTAATGAAGAAGTAGTCTGGTAGAAAGGATGCAGGGCAGCTTTATCTTCTATTGAGAAATAAAAACACATGGGGCACATGCTTATTATGTGAGTAAATGATGCCATAGAGTAGATGTACTTATTATTTTTGGCTTTTTTTTTCAAAATTACTAAGCCTGCTGTGAGTTATTTGTAAACAAATGTAAGCATTGATTTATTCATAAAATCATATCAACTCTTACGTCTCTGAGTGACTGTTAGTGACCCGTGCACAAAGTGGCCCACTAGGAATTTTCCTGGTACCAACCCTATTTCTAACAGGGCTAATAACTTGAGCCACATTAGTGTAAAATGTACTCTTTCTGTTTATGTGATGTTGAAGAAACAAATAAATAAAAACATAAACATAAAATGAAAACATTTTATTTATCCTGATCAACAAAAATACCTGGACGAGAGTGAAATCGGTGTACACTGGGAAAGACTGCACTCAGGGCAAGACCAGTGCAATGTAAGTGGTGTGCTGTCTGTACACTAAACAGCAAATACATTACTGTAAGCAATAATGTAGCACTGTGCTGAGATCAGCAAAATGCAGTGCACAATAATAGTGTGGTATTAGAGCATGGAGGAGTAAATGCGGAGTAGAGTGCCCTGTACCCACTGATGGAGAACTAGAGTTTGATGAACAGTGTAAACTGTGCAGCAACAGATTCAGAGCTTCTGTCTCTGACGTTACTTTATCTACAGGGTGGAGCAGCTGTAGGTAGGAGTGTGTAACAGAGTGGAGGACAGTGAGAGATTAAACACAGTGTTTAAAAACTCCAGCAGCACTGCTGCATCTGATCCACTCACTGTACCAGAACAACACACATTACACCTACACCACCACCATGCTAATCACTGCAGTGCTGAGAATAATGACCCACCACCCAAATAATAATAACAGCTGCTCTGTGGTGATTATCCTGTGGGGTCCTGAGTATTGAAGAACAGGGTGAAAGGAGGACAATAAAAAGTGCCATATTTTTCTATTTTCTGGTCTATTTTTATACAGAAGGTGCACTGGATTATAAGGCATATTATTTTTAAAGTCAAACTACACAGGTTTCTCTACTGTTCATTTGGGTGAGTAATGCGCCTCCATTTAATAACAGTAAGCTTAGATTTCCAGAATTCCCCTAAGGATAGCCATACAGAGCTACACTGAGGAACCCTGAGTGTTCCGGTAACCCAGGGCGATATTAGCTGGTGGTTCGTCCCACATAGCTTGTTTTAACATGGTAAACGGAAAGGCTACAGGCCGAAAACACCTCTTGACAGCAAAAGTGCCAACTATCGCTAAGCATGGTTAGCGGGTAAAGCAAACGCTGCTCCAGCAGCGCTAGCCAGGGTTAACAAGCAAGCTACAGTCTGATAAACTCCCCTCTAAATGGCAAAAGAGCTAGTGTTTAGCACAGTTAGCAGCTGATGCTGCTCCAGTCACGAGTCTCAGTGCTGGAGAAACTTTACTGAAACTCCTGTAGAGTGGCTTTACTGCTCCTTATAACCTGACAGGTAAAATTAATACATAAGATGCACCAGATTATAAGGCGCACTGGCTATTTTTGGGAAAATTACAGAATTTGAATTCTGCCTTATAGTGTGAAAAATACGGTGTAAAGAGAAGCAGATACAGGACTATAGCGTAAGAGTGAAAAGTGTGTGCGTGTGTCTCTCCTGTAGGAATAGTACAGGCTAATCTTTAAGCACTTATAATTAAAGGCCAGCCTCCTTCCAAAACCCATTTACCCCAGCATTCCCCACCAGTCCATCTTACTCCAGTGAACAAAACCACCCTCACTTCAATGCTACTTCGTGGAATAACACAACTCAATTATAAAAATCATTATTAAATTACTGCAGCTTTTTAGTTAAATCACAGACCCACCTTACGAGTACCCAGGCCCTCCTCCCGCCACCATTGTAGAGCCGTAAATTCTCGGCAGTCCGTGTTATTTATTGCCTTTGTCAGGCTGCAGTTGGTCCAGCTGCCCTTGGGGTGCTATTCCATTTATGAAAAAGACTGTGACTATGCGCACACAGGGTACACAGAGGGCACTGTACCAATTCACCTACACTGTAAGTCTGTAAAAGTTACATTCACTTTAATAATTTGAGGCAAACTGGAGTGGAGGACAAACACTATTTTACTGCTTACTCAGAAATTCTATGTGTCCCTTAATAGCTTTTATGTGTTTAACATTAAACAACAATGTAGACATATAAATAAATGTAGAAACAAAGAATACAAAGTGTACTAAGTAAGAAATTATTTTGGAAATTCATTGTAACAACATACATTTCCCGCTTGAATAAACTTAATAAAACTTAGCTGAGAGGAAACAACTACACACTGATGGTGAGTGACAGGAACAGGACACACCACATCTGCAAATAGATGGTCCCAGGGACCAATGGGAAGATTTTAAGAGACATTTTACTCATCAAGGTTCCACTGCCAAAATATAAATCACACTCTAAATAGTTATTTAATGACTCTTTAAATACTTTAATAATTAAATGACGATATGAGACTACATGAAATGGTCCATGTGCTTTCACAGTCTTTCCTCAGCTTCACAACATGGTCGCCAGTAGCATCTGGGGTGGGAGACTGAACGCTGACCCCTAATGGCTGAACTGGACATGAGCATTCCCCTGTTAAAGTATCCTTTTAAAGTAGGATAAGTGGCCTTTATTGCAAACACAGCATATTGACTCTTCTTCAGCATTAAAACAGCGTTTTACATCATTTACAGCACTTCCTTGTCTGTACCTACTCACTCTAGTTCCTCTGCACTTACTCCTCTGTGCTCTAATACACCACCACCACCATTAATGTGTACTGTGTTTTGCAGAGCTCAGCACAGTGCTACGCTATTGCTTACAGTAATGCATTTGCTGCTTAGTGTACAGACAGCACAGCACTCACACCGCAGTGGTCTGGCCTGAGTGCAGCCTTACCCACTTTACACTGATTTCTTTCTTCACTTTCAGCTCAAGATCTGCACAGTAACATTTAATGATTAGGGTAAAATGCTAAATGTTGTTTGTTCTATGCATTTATTTATTTGTTTTTATGCATCACAAAAGCAGAAAAAAGATATATGAGAACCAATCCAATTTGCAAATACAGCCACAAGCCGTAATTCTGGGGTAAAGAGCACAAGACATACAGTGGTATGACAATTTTGGGCTCCCTTGATCATTTTCATGATTTTCCTTTATAAATCATTGGTTACTTGAATCAGATACATTTTATTTTATCAGTTAAATATATCATATAACAGATGAACACAGTGATATTTAAGATGTGAAATGAAGTTTATAGGATTTACAGAAAGTGTGCAATAAAAATGTAAACTGTAAACAGTAACATTTGGTGTTGGTTCATCATGCAGTGCAGGTACTGGGAATCTTGTTAAAGTTGAGGGTCTCATGGATTCCAGTCAAAGTCAGCAGATTCTTGAAAACAATGTTTAAGAATCAGTGAGGAAGTTAAGGTTGAATCCGGGGCTGGATACTTCAACAAGACAACGACCCTAAACACCTTAACACTGCTCAACATCTACTAAATCATTCATACAGAGGAACAAATACAACGTTCTGTAATGATCATCTCAGTCTCCAGACCTGAATATTAATGTAAATCTGTGGTGTGATTTAAAGCAGCTGTTCATGATCACAAACCATCAAACCTGAGTGAACTGGAGATGTTTTGTAAAGAAGAATGATCCAAAATATCTTCACTAAGAAGCCAGACTGGAAGCTATAGGAAGAGTTTAGACGCTGTTATTATTTCTGCAAAAGGAGGCTCTACTAAATATTGATGTAATTTTTCTGTTGGGGTGTCCACATTTAAGCACCTGTCTAATTTTGTTTAAAGAATTATTGTACACTTTTTGTAAATCCTATAAATTTCATTTCACTTCTCAAATATCACTGCGTTCATCTGCTATATGATATATTTAACTGAAATTGCTGATCTGAACAGCCAATGATTTATAAAAGAAAATCATGGACATTGCTAAGGGTGCACAGATTTTTTTTGCAAATAGATTGTGCCAAAAGCCAACGGGAAAGTTTTATGCTAACCAAAGTAAACATATATACAACCATAATGCATTGTGGTCTCTCTGTGAATCTTTTTTCTTATTATTGCATTTACTGTTTTTGAGTTACTTGTTTGTGATGTTTTTGAGTTATGGCTTTTATGCTGTCTATACACTACATGACTTGGAAAAGACTCACAGACTTTTTACTCACAGACTAAGATTTTGCAAAGACCAGGGGCCACTATTTGCAAGACTGCAACTAGATTCTTTCCAGATTATTTCCCATTATGCTACTGGTGGAGTTTACATACAATACATATGACATGTTAAACATGTCCATTCTCCCAGAGCATTCCGAGATCCAGAAATTTTAACAGTTTGTCCAAATACCCTTCAGACTGGGTGACATGGGGCATAAATTGCCCCGATAAATCGCTTTTTCCACCATTATCCAGCTCAAAGTAGCTCCACACCGGAGATTCCGGAGAGCCCTGGCATATTAAAAACAAACTGTTTACATCCTATAATGCTAGCTTCTAGCAGCTGGCGCCAGGAAGAATGACGGTGCTCGTAGCTGAAGCTAGCATTATGGGATGTAAACAGAGATTTTTATAAGCTTCTTGTGCACTTTTTTAATTATTAATGCCTCGTTTTAAATGTCAGGGCTCTCCGGATTCTAGCAAGGAGCTGTGGAGCTACTTTGAGTCTGGATAATGGTGAAAAAAAGAGATTTATTGGAGCAAATTATGCCCCGTGTCACCCAGTCTGAAGGGTGTTTGCACAAACTGTTAAAATTTCTGGATCTCGGAACGCTCTGGGAGAACGGAGGTGTGCTATTTATCATGTTTTACTACATGTTTTACTTACCTTTTATCATGTTTTACTACAACAAAAGTCCATTTTACACCAGAGTTCTCCTTTAAATTACAAATAATGTGTATATCAACACTGTGATTTATCAGAAACTCACAACTTTTGTCCCCATCAATAGTTTATTTTATTTTTGAATAGAATAAATTTTGTGTTCAAATCTGCCTATAAGCTTCATTACTTCATTCATTATAAGCTACAACCTTGTATAGCAAAACGAATACAGTTTCACTACTGTACATTTGCCTTTGTTTTAGATAGAATTAATACAATAAAGAACATCATTGTTGAAAAATGTGTATTTATTAAACACTGCACAATAAGACAAAGAAGTGCAAAATAAAATAACTTTAAATATAGTGATTGTAAAGTGCTACCTGTGTTTAAAATAATGTAAGTATTAAAGTAAGAACCATATAAGACATATTAACTGCAAAATGTGTTCATTTTCTAATTGCTTCTAAACAGTTACATAAAATATTATTGCCCTGTGGCTTCCTGTAACTCTCCTATTGGTTGTCGACATTGTTCTCGTCACTATATCGTGAGCCGAGTCTAAAGACTTGTGATAATATTAAACACAATTGAACGCGAGGACGCAAACCCAACTGACTTAAACTTTCAGTCGTAACCACCTTACACTAAATGATCCAGATGATGCGGCTGTGACTCAACTCTAGCCAGACTCTCAGGATTTTATCCTGATTCTGAAAACTTGTCTGCTACTGTGAAATCGTTTGAAAATCATTAGGTATAAGGTTGGTTTGTATCGCATAGTTCACCATGCAGTAGCTATCACCAGTACTATATTCCCTGCTCTATTCATCCTTAATGGTATGACTGGGAAGTATTCAAGCTTGAAAGACTATTCTTGTTAAAAATGTTTAGTCTTGTTTAAAATTTGATTTGTATTTGCTATGAGGAGTATACGCACGTTAAAAGTGGGCCTTCTGGAGAATTATGTGTAGTTTTCTGTAAGTGTATTTTGTAGGTTTACAGTCTATAGCTATATATGTGGCAGTATCTATTTTGTCGTTATTCAGTTTGAGTCCCAGAGCTAACTAGCAAGGTAGCTAGCTAGTTACCTGAGCGATAGGAAGCTATCATTTAGCTAAGTTACTATCTCAACTCCTGCAGTAGAAATTATCTTCCACACAGTTTGCTCGTATTTATTAATCATTTACCCAGCGTTATTGTTTAAAGCTCTTTCTAAAGTGACATGAGCTTGGTATTTAGTAAGTAAGGTCAGCATTGTCCATCTGGATATCTACCTAAATTTAAGTTCACAAACAACAGAGCAAATGACGGATTAAAATTATGAGTTCTAAAGCATTTTAGCAATATTATATTATCATACTTGTGACATAAATCCTCCTTTTTTAGCTGAAAGGTTAAAAATAAATCATGTTTTCAGCTCACCTGCTACAAGGCAGAGGGATGTGCATCCAATTGCACAGAACAACTTCCGGGGCACAGAGCTAGCTTAATGCCCAATTAGCCAACGGGGACAGCCCCTAGAAAACCCCGCCCACGTGAAATGTTTGTGCCAGAATTAAAAACAAAAAAGTCAGGCATCGCAAACAAGAGAGCTGTAGGAGAGAGGGAAAGCCTTATCAGCAAGACACAATCAGAGAGACCCGTAAGCAAAAATATATGTTTTTAAATGTGAAAAAGACCAATAGTTTACTCCTTTCCACATTTTTCTTTTTGTGGTGATTTTTTTTTCCTTCACTGAGTTTTATTCTTTCATAAATTCTCATTTTTTATTTACCATTTAAGAAGTTTTGTTTAATAATTTTGGCACAAATCTGACTCCATACTGCACCACCAATAGCTTGTACTTATGGACAGGACCAGGGTGGGGAAATTCTGGATTTAAATTCTAGATTTAAGCTACTGAAGAGTTGTGATTTTACAGCTAATGAAAGACTGAAAGTTTGGGAAATAGTCCCATGCATTAACTCAGTTCTGCTGTAAGGTTGTGAGCACTGTTCAGTTAATATACTAAACCAATTCAAACAAGACTGAAACTATACCTCCATACACTAATGCTCCAGAGAAAATGACTAATTAAAGAAAACCATCACCCACTCTCTCATCTGCATATGACCCTCAAATCCGCTCCCCCTATGTACTTTATTCAGGTCATCAGTTTACATTCATGTACCATATCTCATTATCTCTGTCAAGAGCTACACACTCCCATGGTAATAAGTAGGCTTACTGTTGAGCTGGAGATGAATATTTATATGGGGCATGCTTACGGAGAATTGGACAGGAGTTCTGAGGAGTGGCTCTGTGCATAGTGTACGATTCCTGTGTTTAGTGTTTAATGTTGATTAGGTGATCACTGTAAAGACCTACTCTGGAATCAATACACAGCATCACTGTCAGGTCAAACAAATGCCAAACTTACACACCTCAGAACAGCTCAGATCACAAATCCAGTAGCCTGGGGAATGTAGTAGGACACAGTGTCTCACAGCAGAACAACACAGCCCACAAAGTAAGTAGTGTAGTATAGTATAGTAGAGTATAGTAGAGTATAGTATGTACATCTCATTAACCTGTTTTTTATTACTAGAGTACACAGCAAATACCTCCTTCTGGAATAAACTCTCGGTTCTCTTGTTTACTCTTTTAATATTTAAAGAAGTGAGGAACATATTTAACAGTTGGCAATTCTGTGTCTAAATCAGATTTTTTTTATTGTTCACTCAACGTTGCCAACCATTGCTTATCCAGTAAAGTGCAGCTTGTGTTTTGGTTTTTAAAACAGGATCGAATGGCTTAGCTTTACTTCTACCTGCATATTTTACCATTAAATAAGAAGTTTAATCCAGTGCAGAGATACGTCTCTGTATTTCTTAACAGCCCCGAAACTAAAATTGTCAACAAATAAAATATTCATTTCATTTTATTACTGATCACACAGTATACAGAATGTAGCTCTTGGGGGTAAGACTACACACTGATGGTGAATGAGGGTTGGGCAGACACACCCATGATGCCAGAAGCCAGTAGGAAAGATGTACTTTTAATGTACTAAGATATGTTAGGCATATATGAACTTTTAGAAAAATGTGGCTTTTAGAAAAATGTGTTTTGGGGAGGGGGGAGTAGTACACTATAGATTTATGTGGTACAACGGAAGCATTTGTCCTTAATGGCCTTTTCCCCCCTTATTTCTACCCTTATACTTTAAGTAGTTTTCTACTGAATATGAATACTTTTCACACCTTTGCTCAAAGTGAGTGCAAGTTGTTGTTTCAAAGTATTAAAGCTGAATCACACTCTTCTCTGAAATTCTACATCACCAAGGAGTAAACCCTGAACTCCAAATGTATTTTTACTTATAGTATGAACTAAACAAAACTAAGAAAGTAGTGTGTGTTTGTTGTCGCCTAGGTGCTGCAGCAGCGCATTAAGTTCTCTCTCATTCATTTTTGATGTTTTATCATGGCCACTTATTTTATTCTACAAAAAATGCCCAGTGCTTAACTTTAACACAGTTTATGATGATCTTTCTGCTGGAAAAGAACATTATTACCCTAGAACCAGTGGCGCAAAAAGGGGGTATGCAGCCTATGCGACGCATAGGGGCGCTGCACTAGAGGGGGTGCCAAATCAAAGCCCCAAATAAATGTGCAGAGCGCGGTGGGAAAGTAATGACAGGACGCACACCTGTGGAGTAATCAGTAATCAAATTACTTTGTCAATGTAACTATGCCATTACTAAATGTGTTAATACACTATTAAGTAAATAATAATATACAAATTGTTATATACTTAAGGCATATACGTTTTACAAAGATTTTTTATGACACTCCATACTATGTTGGATTAACTGTAAATATTAACTTTTTTTTTTTTGAGTGGGAGCATAAATTATCCAGCACAGTGTTAAATTCAGGTTTGTAAGAGTTAATTTTTACAATGTCAAATTGACTGTGTCTAACTGCAAATAGCTATGGATGCTGGGAGATCTGCTGCTTCTTGAGGGACATTGGTAGTGTGAACTCACTTATCAATTGTTTATAAAGAGCTAGCTTGAATGTTTTAAAGTATTTTGATAGAGTTTCTAAAAATATCTTTCCTATTGGCTACTGTTATCATTTATTTGCATAATGGGCATGTTTGGCTAATTGTCACTCACCACCAGTGTGTAGTCATGCCAATCAGAGCAACAATCCGATGTACATCCCTTATGTTATTTGAAGATACTTTGTTAAACTTTGAGTGAATAGGCAGTGGAGGATAGCCCTTGTTGGCAAGACACTGATGATGAGTGAGGAGTGGTGGGGGTATACCTGTTATGCAAGTAAATGATGACAAGAGTCATAGGAAAGATGTTCAATATTCTGTGAAGGACTGTAGAAATAAGTACAGAAGACATACTGTAAAATAACTGTAAAATGCTGGTGAAACTGCTGTCAGTTAATTACTAATAAATTTACAGGACATTTTTTACATTTCTGCCTTTCAGATTCAAAGTTTAACACCCTGTACTAGATTAATTCAGGTTTTCAGCATTCAGGGTTCTGATGAAGCTCCGGCAGGATGGCCGAATGCCAGTACATGAGTTCTTTAAAGCTCTAATCACTCAGAGGTGTGAGTGAAAGATAACGCCAGAGGTGGTCCACCCCCTAACACTTCACACGTAATGGATTCATGTTTCATGAGCGTAATGATTATAAATAGTGACCAGCCATCCTTATGTCCTCTGTTCTTACTTTCTTTACCACTCAAAAAAAACTGAACAAGAAAAATCTTTCGTTGTAGTTGATTGCCAAACTAACCATAACTTAAAAATGATAGTTTTAATGAACTATTTATCATATCTTGCTTTAAATGTATTGAGTAAATTCTGTAGTGTTTATTTGTCTTTGATTGGGTAACATGATCTACCAATTACAACCAAAGATTGTGCCACAAGCCAAGAGAAAAGAAGCATTCAATGGCAACAGATTAAGCTCAGGTATTATTAAATTGGTTGGTGAGTGTCAGTTACAGCACTGTAATAAGTTAAAAAGTTAGGTCTACCCAAATCATTTGTTTTATTAGTAATGTATAATACTGTATGGAGTGGAAAAATCGTTCATCTTTAAATTCAAAATACAAGTACCTGACACTCAAGATCTGGTGTACCTGAAAGGCAACTTTTTAAGTTAATGTGACTTAAAGTAACAACCGGTCTATCTTACTTATTTAAGTTTTTTATAGTAAAAAACACTAAATTAAAGTGGCACCACTAAAAAAATCTAAATAAACAATATTAAGCTTAATTAACATAATTAGCAAACCTGGCAAATTAGTAGTCTTTTTTTCAATATAAATATATATTTGCTATAGATTTACCTGCATTGAGAGCACAACCAACACAGTTCTTACAGCCTACAACATAGAAAACAGGCAGTCAATCACAACCCATAATTTGACCTAAGGTACCCTGGGGGGAATCACTACACACTGATGGTGAGTGTCAGAAAATGGGGGACACACCCAGTATGCAAATTGATTGTGCCAGAAGCCAATGGAAAAGAAGCTGTTAATGACAACAGACTAAACTCAGTTATTATAAGTTGGTTCAACTCAAAGATCCCAGTTTAAATGTATATATGTGCCCACAAATGTTCAAACTAACTCAAAATAGTTAAGTGTTTAAAAATATCCAATATTATGTAAAACCAACTTAAATCATTTGAGTTCAAACTACTTATGGGTTTACATTAAGGAGGACATGCCCTGTCTGCAATATAAAATATATGAGATCTATAAATGTATCAATGACCACAAATGTTTACCTCAAGGCATTGTGTTATATGTATGTATATATATTACAGACTATATGTCCTGTAGGGTTTGAATGTAAACTTCTAGCTCTTATATATCTACCAGAGATCTGTAAAACTGCTTAAATGATAATAAAAAGCCCTATATAATTACATTTTATTTGCTCCATAGCCAACTTTTCCCTGAAGTGAAATAACTAGAGCTGCCATGTTTTTCAATATTATTATTACAACAACCAACTAATTAAACTCATGACTATGCTATAATGTTTAAGAGTGTTATAAATAAAAAGCTAAAGCTATAATACAAAAAAAGTGCAATGAACAACAAATTTTCACAAAAAGTGGTACCAAATGTGTAGCTAGGAGAAGGAAGTCCAGGGGGAACTACTACATACTGATGGTGAGTGTCATTGACAGGAGGACACACCCAGTATGCAAATAGATGGTGGGGGGAGCCAGTGGAGAAAGATGTAACTTCAAGTCTGAATATATAAATGACCACAAATGTTTCTGTATTCTTAATTGTGCATTATTGATGATATTCCAGAGCTTTATCATTCTGAAATAAATGTATATAATAAAAAATGCATGTAAGTTCTTGTAAATTAAACACATAAAATCACATACTGCTCGAAACGGTATTACCAACTATTAACAACATTGCCTGGATGTCCTTCAGACGATCTGAACTCAAACCCACAGTATCATTAGCATCACCGCTAACAGGACATTGTACGTCTAAGTGAGGTACACTCCCGACACAGCCTGCACAAATGATATGCCTGAACACATCATCATATATCACTCTTCCCTGCCACCACCGGGACTTCCATCATAGCATGTGTTTTAACCCTTTGCTCCGGGCCATAAATGCAGAAGAAGGATGTCCTATTTTAACTGCCTCCAGTTCACCTTGACAGTACATGAAGGGTGTGTGTGTGTGATGGTGTGAGGGGTGTTCAAGGACCACTGACTTGAAGGGTAGCAATGGCAACCCACAGTACAGTGTAAGATGAACTACTGCAGTGCTTAACTAAAGACTAACAACACTCGCTGTGGCCCTAATTGTCTACACACTAGTGCTGACAACCAACTAAAACATTAATTAAATTTATTACATGTTCTGAGATTAATTCATCTACATTCACATTCATCAACTTTTGGTAAGAAAGTGTTTTAAACTGTAGAATTAAATTTTATTTGAGGATCAAATGAATGAAAGAATAATTGGAATAGACTTAAAACTCCCTGCAATGAAGTGGCCATGCGTTGCTCTGTAATTAAAACATATACCAGCTCAACATAAAACATTTAAACATGAGGTGCAAAATAACAGAATTTAGATATTTAACCATTATTTGATCAAAAGTTAGTCAAGTATAAATAATAAAATAAAAACATTTTTTTTTTTATATAAATATTTTTTAATGCAACTTTTTATGAAGCCCAAAATGGTTGATTAGCCACAACAGCTAAGTGGCGATGCTAACTGATTTCTGAGATGTAGGTTATGGAATTTGAAGTAGGAACAGACACTACTTCTGGAGTATGATATGATATGTGGTTTATGGTTATAGTTTGCTCCAGTCTTTAGTTATTGAATGGTATGGTAAGTTCTGCTGTTTAATATATATGTAATGTATCTGTATGTTACACAGGTGAGTTTTGAGCTGTTCTGCTAATCTCCATCACATTACAGTGAACAGAACTGTAGCATCTGTAGCATAATTCATCTAAATGAATGCATTAATTTGACATTACTACACACCATTAATGCACACCATTAAGCTCACACTGGGTGCTCTGTTATTGCCAACACAACATGTTCTATGTATTAACAACAGTTAACAGAGATTTAACAGATAAACAGTTAATAGATTCTGTATGTTATGTGATGTGATATTTATGTCTGAGGCAGATATTTAAATGATTTTAAGTGTGGTCTGATTAGACACTGGGTCTTGCTGGGTAATGCTGGGCTACTCAATAAACTCAATATAAAACATACCGTAAACTGGGGTTAGGAAAAGTGGATTATGAACTTCAGAATTGGAATTGTGATTTTTTTTCTGATTATGCTTCAATTAACTTTACTGTGGCTGGTGACCCTGCTGTCAGTTTCAGGACATAACCTAATATTTTCAGTACCTGTCATAAACGACTGATGTAAAAAGTCTTAGACTAGTTTAAATCTCTGAAAAACAGTTCCTGCAGTTGAATTTTCCCTATAAAAGTTTATACTCCACAGTATATCATGCATTTTTCTCACAACTCACTACATTAGTACCCAAAGCCCCCTCTGCTTGGTACTGACTGCAGTGACTTGCACTTCATAGTTGCTCTCTCTCTCTCTCTCTCTCTCTCTCTCTCTCTCTCTCTCTCTCTCTCTCTCTCTCTCTCTCTTTCTGTTTGGGTCCGGTGAGCCTGTGTTGTCCTCCACACCCTCGGCACATATGGAGGGAGACCTGAGCCCTGCTGTAACCAAACCGACCCCCCAGCAGCAACAAGTAAATAAGCATGTCCAACCCGAGTGCGTCCGGATTCTGCAAGCTGAGCAAAAATGCTGCATTCTGGCACAGACCCCAGAGCCGGGGAGAGGGGGACGAGAGAGTGCAGGATAGAGCAGAGCCACATAGAGAGAGAGAGAGAGAGAGAGAGAGAGAGAGAGAGAGAGAGAGAGAGAGAGAGAGAGAAAGAAAAGGAAAGAGAGGTTTAGAGAGAGAGGAATAGAGAGAGATGAGGGAGAAATAGAAAGAGAGACTGATAAGGAGAGAGAAGTAGAGAGAGATATAGATAGACAAGACAAGAATGCCAAAAGAATCCAAGCTGTCAGACTTACCAATCAATAATGTGATGACCAAGCCTGCGTGGACGACATCACCGGACCGTGTCCACTTGTGCCACAGTGATCCAGTATTCCTGCCCAGTTCCATGTCCCCTCGGCTGCCCACACGTTTGCCCTGTCTGCTGCCTGCCCCGTCCTGGCTCCTCTGGCTCTGTATGTTAGTGTGTGTGTGTCAGTGTGAGTGTGTGAGTGAGTGTGTGTATGTGTGTGTGAGGCAGAAGCAGTTAAAGCAGGCAGCTCTAGGGTGGGATGGTGGAGAGGAGGGGGAACGAGGGATGAGATGGGACAGACAGAGAGGAGTGAGGGAGGAGAAGAGGAGAAAAAAGGAGGGAGGTAGCAAGTGTGGACTTTTCTGCCGGATAAGTCTCGCTGAGAGTGCCTCCCTCCTTCTCTCTCCTGGTTTGCAGTGGAACCTGGTGTGTGTGTGTGTGTGTGTGTATTAGAGAGAGAGAGTGTATGCGTGTGAGAGAGAGAGAGAGAGAGAGAGAGAGAGAGAGACAGAGAGACAGAGAGAGAGGTGGAGGGATAGAGATATGGAGAGAGGGAGTAAGGGAGACAAGAGGGAAAGAGAGAGTCAAGGCTGAAATTGTGCCTATTCTGTGTAAATAGCAGGACTGAGTCAATGAGAGAGAGAGCTTGGGAATGACAGAGAGAGAGAGAGAGAAAGAATGAAGGACTGCCTTTCTCTGCAAATGATTGGTTCGCACTCACCGGCAGTGGAGCGTTGGTGTTGATCCACTGAAACACTCAGCATGAGGAGAGCGGGACTGCCTTCATTCATATGAATAATGCTGCTCTGAGGGAGAGTCTGCAGCTCTGGTGTGTACGAGATGCAGGATGCTCCACGAGTGACCGAGTCTGCATGTGTGTGTGTGTGTGTGTGTGTGTGTGTGTGTGTGTGTGTTGGGTAGACAGAGCAGGAGGAGGATGTGACTGTGTGTGCTCACATGTGTGTGTGTGCATGAATACAGCCCAGGCACAGAAAAGAATGAATGGTGGACGATACCGCAGAGGCATGGGGATGGGGGTGGAGGTATGTACTGTATGTGTGTGTGTGTGTGTGTGTGTGTGTGTATATGTATGTGGGTGTGGGGTGGTGGGTCTCTCAGCTTAATCACATCTAGGATCATAAACACTCCCGCTCAGAAAACTGTACACCAGGGGCTGATCTTATGTCAGGGTCCATTCCTGTACTGTACAGTTTGATTCTTAAACAGGGCTCCCACGCACACTTAGACTATGAATTTAAACTTTTCTGCAAGAGAACTCACGGTGTGTATATGGCATGTGTATATAGCACCTTTTATACACACTGACAATTCAAAGTGCATAATACAGTGTATTAAAGGGCACACCTGTCACACCTGTCACAGGTTGGTGTGTTTGTATCGTTGAATTTGATACATTTATTCCAGTTAGTTTTGGTTTCACACTGCAATTTAAAATGATTTCACACCTACAGGGGTTGGACAATGAAACTGAAACACCTGTCATTTTAGTGTGGGAGGTTTCATGGCTAAGTTGGAGCAGCCTGGTGGCCAATCTTCATTAATTGCACATTGCACCAGTAAGAGCAGAGTGTGAAGGTTCAATTAGCAGGGTAAGAGCACAGTCCTGCTCTAAATATTGCAATGCACACAACATTATGGAAGACATACCAGAGTTCAAAAGAGGACAAATTGTTGGTGCACGTCTTGCTGGCGCATCTGTGACCAAGACAGCAAGTCTTTGTGATGTATCAAGAGCCACGGTATCCAGGGAAATGTCAGCATACCACCAAGAAGGACAAACCACATCCAACAGGATTAACTGTGGACACAAGAGGAAGCTGTCTGAAGGAGTGTTCGGCTGCTAATCTGGATTGTATCATAAAATCACGGCTGCCCAAATCACGGCAGAATTCAATGTGCACCTCAACTCATTGTCGAAATTTGTTGTCGAAGCAATAAATTATTGTGGTCTAAAACCAGGTGTTTTAGTTTCATTGTCCAACCCCTGTACATTGCTTGGTCTGGACTTTCATAGTTTTTAGTTTGGTCCAAACCAAAATAGCAGGTTCAAAAGAATCTGCAAATCACGATCCGAATGAAAGGACAAAAATTTGTTCTGACCAAATAAGATGGTTTCTAACTAAAGATTACCCCTTATTTGTAAATAGAAATAAAAGAGATTTGAGGGGAATCTGTTACACTCATTGCAACACATGAGGGCTAATCTACAGTTACAGTAGATACAGAATCTATTGTACCCATAATGCTGCATGACATGCCTTACAACCAAGGGCAGCCAGATTTTAGCACAACACCACTTCTTTTTGTTCTTTTGTTGTTTAATGAGAGACGATAGCCTGATGCATTTCCTGTAATTGGTCTGAACCATCTAGAAAAGAATTTTAACTCTGCAAACGAACCTGGCCATGATTTAGAACAAGTTGCGTTCTTTTGGTCTGGTCCATTTTTGTAGCATCTTTAACACCAGCCATGTTGGTTAAAAAAAATCTAAAAGTCCAGATTAAAAAAGGCTGTTTTTTTATATAATTTATTGGCATACTGGGTGGGTCCCCAGTTTTTGACCCTCACCATCATTGTGTGGTAATTTCCCCAGGGCTAGCTTAGGCAAACTAGTAGATCATTTATTATGACTGTTGCAGGCTATACGAACAAGCATCCATTTTTAAGTTGCTAACTCTGTGTTGATTTTATTCTATACTGTACACTACACAGTATTTTTATTAATCATTGGGGATCATGTCTAACTAACTGTAGTTTTTGAGGCAGGGTCACAGTGTACACAAAAGCATTGGCGTTGAGCTGCTGGGAGTTTGAGCTCAGGCTGTTTCTGCAGTGCAGGTCAGAGTCTGCAGCAGAGAGTCTGAAGGCCAGAAGCGCATCGAGTTCCAGTCAGAATATCACATGCCATAAACATTACTATGGATTCCTGTAGTATTGAATGTTCTCTCATTTACACTGTCTTGTTCTGCACATAATCCACGAATGGGATCTTATACACTGTATTTTTGCAGAGCAGTGTGATCCAAGCATTTCTGCAACATTCATGAAGCAGTGTGAACAGAGAGTTTTGATTGGCTGTTTGTTTTATATTAAAATGATATGCTGGTATGATCAATTACGTTAGATTCTAAACATGAATGTATTGGGTTTTTTGAACCAAATTAAAGAAGCTTTTAGGATATTTAACTATTACTTGTAGGAACAATCCAATTAATTTACATTACAATTTGTGCACACGAGGCATGATCTTCCATGGCCACGCCCACATCCTAATTATATTGCCCACTGACCTTTAGACTCTTAAGATTGTTATGATTGTTATGTAAATGTATGTTACCAAATAAACATAAAGTCATGTTGGTTTAACAATGAATGATTGCATATTTCTTTTTACCAAAGATAAAACCGATGTACATATTTATATCATGTAAACCTAACTCACATTTTTTTAATGAAGTTTTGAATTAGCTGAAAAGAAGCTGGATAAGTTGATCCATTTGATGGGAGCACAGGCTGTTTATTTTTAATAAAGAAACAAAAAAAAATGTTTAACTTCCCTGCATTAGCAATAATTTATTTGATTAATTTGGAATAAGTGGTGAAAATGTGATTTGTTCTTGATATGAACCAGCTGTCAAATATACTTCTTTTTAATTGAACTGCTGATAAAGCACAGTTTAATTTGATATATTAGCCAGATAATATACTGCTATGAATAAACAATGTCTTTGCTGCTCCATGCTGTTTACACAGTAAGTGCGGTATGTGCAGCATTCACTGCGCGCATCTGCGCTGCACATGCCTGTGTGAAACCAAACCAAACAGAGGGAGAAAACATTCCACTTATAGAACTCATTTATAGAACTGATCAACCTTTTATACTCAGCAAATTAAGTTCTAATTCAGAAATCCTTACTACCAAGCTGAGATGTTTCCTCTATCTAAGTTAAGGGTTGGGAATACCCCCCGTATGCAAATAAATTCTGCCATGAATCAAATTCTGTAATTAAATGTACAGTAAAACACTGATAGAATACATTACAGTAGATGCATTCTACAATAACAGAAAAATGATGGTGAAACTGCAGCCATTATTTCACTATTAATTTACTGTGAAGAGAAAAACATTATCAAATCAAATCAAATTTATTTGTATAGCGCTTTTTACAACTGGTGTTGGCACAAAGCAGCTTTACAGAAACATGATTACAGGACAAAGAATCAGGCAAAACATTAAACATAGAATATACATGATACAGAACCCCCAGTGAGCACGGAGGCAAGGAAAAACTCCCTCAGAGCAGGAAAAACTCCCTCAGAGCATTAATTAAATGTAACATTTATTAAATGTAACGCATTACTGTGTAACACCTTCCTCCAACATTGCTCCTAAAAATAATAAATATCTCACAATAAATACAGTAAATGCGCCCTAATGCAAAGTATTGCACCATTTCTTTGAATAGTTTCAGGACCGTATCTACTGGTCAGTGTCCTCAGTGACTATGTTTAGAAGGTAGACCTCTGAGGGTCAGGCTGCTATGTTTCATTTCAGAGCCGCACTGTTCCCTCGCTCTGGACGTGGTGATTAAGTGCTATGGAAAAGGCAGGTGGAGGTGTCATGTTCTCCATTCCCACGGCAGAAGGCTCTGCTGGACCTCTGGAGGCACCATCTGGCTGCGGCAGTGCAAGGTGATCGGGATGGAATGCATGTAAATCTGTGACAGGCCCCCGTGATGCATCTCTCACAGCTTCTTCAAAGGAGCGCCATGAAAATAGTACATTATATTGTATCAAATAACTGATTTAGACATGTGAGCAACACTGCACTACTGCAACAAGACAAAACAAAATGGTCCCTGATACTGTGTTTTATGAATTCTAGTAAAATAGAAATTTTATATCAAGAGAGTATGCTGATACAACACTGATCAGTTATGTTTTGCAAAAAAAGATGAATGAATAGTGTTTTTATGATCTAATACTGAGCTTTTTGTGACAATTTTTTTTTTGCGATCTAATTTATTTATGTGAAATTTTCGCACAAAATGTTTGATCTGGCATGCCCACAACTTATTTCATTGGCCACTGACAGTTTGGGACTTCTATGGCTTTGTGGAAAACATATTTTTCGGCAGTACAACATCTATCTCACACCTTTTCCATTGGATCCTGGTATCTTCTATTAGCATAATGGACGTGTCTTTATGCACTGGGCATCACCTATTTCCGGGTGACCATCTGCAATGTGTAAAGTTGTGATCTATAAGTTGTTTTTTCTTACGTGGCTTCAGTGTTGAAGGCTATAAGAGCAAGTTGCCTCTTATTTAGCAGCTCCAAATAGATTTATGTTGGCTACATGCTGTTCAGAACTGCTTAAACAATTTATAATTGACTATATGTAGTAGGTTTAAATCATAATACAAGTCATGTTGGTTTAAAAAATAATAAAAAGGATGTATTAGGCATTAATTTATCATTTTTATGAAACAACTTTATGTGCAGTCAGTGCACAATTTTTTCAGTGCATGCCACTTTTATGTTTTATGTTTGCAAACTGAAGCTGTTTTGCCACTTAGCCTCACTGATAAATTATTTTCTTAGGGCTGCACAGCTGTTTAGTCCCAATTCCTTAAGTTCTCTTCATACTGTGTGTATGGAAATGCTCTAACCTTCACTATTAAATATATCCCTGAGTTCTAGTGTTAATTATCCACTATTTCATTTCACCAATATTTTAAGGGATTGCTGGTCACTCATTTAAACATCTTCACCACAGTAGCCAGACAGCGAATATTTACATGTGATCTACAAGTTTACCTTAGGTAGCCTGAGGGGAATTACTATAGACTGATGGTCTGATCGTACCAAAAGCCAAATAAAAAGGAAGTGATCAATAATAACGTAATAAAACTCATTATTACATTATTGTAAGTTCAAGGTTCAAATCCAAGAGCTCTGTTTGAACGTGTATGTGCCCACAAATGCTTACCTAAGCTAAAATAGTTGAGTAACGTTTGGAAATATAAAATGTTATGTAAATCAGACTTACTTTATTTGAGTTAAAATAATCTGTGGGCATACAGTGTACAGTCCCACAATGCAGCATTCACTGGGGGTTAAACAGCAGCTGCTGCACACTAGCCCATCCCTCCCGAGACTTCATTCGGCTGTGCTGAGCGATGCAGAGATCACAGCGTAACGTGGAGACAATACAGCCAATGAGAGAAGGTGTTTCATATGGGAAATCATAATTAGGACGACCATTTCTCTGTTTCTATGATGTGCATGTGCGGTACACTGTGTACCATATCTATAACCCAGTTATGTCAGGTGTGTGAATGTGTGTGTGTGTGTGTGTGTGCGCACGCAGTGATTGCTATGAATAAAACAGATAAGGCCCATTCAGAACTGTATCAAGTGTATTTTACAGTTTAAGGATGGTTTGTGAAATAAAAAGGTAATATAAAATATAACATGAAAACAAAGGGATCAAATGCAATGGACAAAAAAGCAATAATAGAGTTTAGTTTCAATTTCATAAAGATTTTATTTTTGAATATTATAGTTGTTTTGTGTGCATCTGAGTGGTCGGAATGTATTAATTAAATTTACTTTTGGTAAACTAGAAATAATTATTGTTGTAATTAATTCATTTGGATTTTATCAATGCGTTTTGTGTTTAAAAATGGCAAGGTGGTGAAATGTGCTGTTAAAAATGTATGAAAGAAAAATCTGATCTATAACTTTAAACATACTGGATTTAAAACTCATAAATATGAATTAAGGTTAATTTGTTTGAAATTAGTTATTTTACGCGAAAGTTTAAATATTTATGCCAGTATTTAAGATCCATATCTAATTTTATGTTGTTGTTTTTTTAACTGAAGGAGAGATTTATTCAGTCATAGAAAAGAGAATAGAAATTTCATTAAATATTATTAATTGTGTGAAATAGCATTATTACTTAAAACCAATTTCATTAAAATAAAATATTTTGGAAAACAAATCAAAAGGTTCTTGTAAAAGACATGAAGTGTACCTGCAATTCTACAATATCTGCTAAAATACACTTTACATACTGAACACACACACACACACACACACACACACACACACACACATACCTATTAATACCAGACTGGCAAAGTGACCTTGGTATACCCTATCAGTGCCACTAGAGCATGTGTGCGAGTGTGGGGGGCAGTGTGCAGGACAGTGTGTGTGCATGTGTGTGTGTGTGTGTGTGTGTGTGTGTGTGTGTTGCACATATGTGTGTGAGTGTGCGGCACAGCAACCTTTGTAACGTAATCTGCCATATAGAGCCCATCACATATGGAACTGCTGGGGAGAGGAGAAGGAGTAAGGAAGGGGGGTAGGGGTGGATGGGAGGGGGGTTATGGGGAGAGGGAGATGGGAGAGAGAGAGAGTATGTAAAGGAAAGGTAGAGGGAGGAGGGATGGATAGAGTAAGTCAGGAACACAGAGGGAGGTGGATAAAGCTCTTGGACTCTGCAATTGAAGGAGTTAGTGGAGAGAGTTGAGGAAACAGTCAGGACACTGAGACTTTAGAAGCCTATAGATCAGATCACGGGCTCCTCCAAGAACATCTGCCACTGGACCGACATAGAATTGCTTTGAATTGGATGGACCATTCTGGAAACTCACAAATTTCCCAATTAAGGATTTCTGTGTATTTTCCTCTGGAGGAAAGGAAAGCTTCTCTGTACAAATCAGAATCTGAAGGAAGATGAAAGGTGAAGATAAAGGCTGAGAATACTGAGGAGCTGCACTGTCCCGCACTGAGAAGAGGAGCATGATGAAGCAAATCCTGAACTAGGATGAGAGGGGAGGGGCGGGAGGGGATATGTGGTTTGGGACAGAGGTAGTAAAGGGAGGGGTAAGAGGTGCAGCATGTGAGAGAGAAAGAGAGAGAGAGAGAAAGAAAGAAAGAGAAAGAGTTCAGTATTGTTTAATTTGTATCCTGCATTCACAATGCATTATAAATGCATGTATAATGCATTATAAAGCATACACAACACTTTATAATAACCATCATAAAATTGTTTAATAACCCATAAATATGCATAGTGAGACAGATATTATAAGGCATTTTGACAATTCTCTTTATAAGGTCACATTATTTCAGTATATAATGTTTAAGTATATCACTATGAGTACATATATACGTTATTATACAGGCTTATAAAACTTATGGAAGTATGTATATATGCTGTATAATGCATTATAAATACATTAATATTGAATTAATAATGGAGCAAGATTAATAGGAAGTGTACTTTTTAGACGCACCTGCATTTGAAATCTGTAACACTGCCTCGCTCTACCCTCCCATCTGCAATACTGCATTCTCAGCTCTCTCTCTCCCTCCCTCCTTCGCTCTCTCGGCTAGGTTAAGCAGTGAATGAATGAAGGACACACTGAGGCCTGGTGGAGAGATGGAGATAGACGGAGTGTGTGAGTGTAGGTGAAGTTTTAGAGCTTTACTTCATCACCTGACATCATTAATCAGCAGAAACAGTAAGTCAACCTTTTTTTTTACATATGGTAGTGCATCTGTCTGTCTGTGTACCTGTGTGCGTTTATCAGAATTTGCGTGAATGTGTGTTAGTGTATGAGGTGTTATACTGTATCTCTGTCTATTAGAGAGAAAAACTACACAGTTGGTGATGAAAGAGAGATTAACAGTTTTAAGAATTTTACAAACTATTATAAAATAATACAAAACTAGTTCTGTATCTTTAAAATAGCAACTTTACAGGAGAAGGAGAAAAAAGTCTTCTAAACGTTAACCAGAAGCAATTCTGAAGGACTTTTTTCATCATTTTAAAGTATTTCTATTTGTTCATTCATCATTAACTTATGCCATAGCTTTAAAAATCCCCATCAAAAATAGAGATACAAGGTTTTTGTATCTCTATACGACATGCAGTATATATGATACTAAATATGGTAGTATAAATCATATACGTATAAAGATGGACAAGACTGTCAAGATATATTTTTTTAACATTATTTATGTTTATTTACTTAATTATTATGATTTTTTTACTTACACAATTTTTAATCTTGATAATGAATTGTATTGTGTTATTAAATGTCTGTGGATACAGCTGATGTAGATTTGAAGGGCTTCTCTTATTCTTGTAATTAGTAATTAATCATTTTTTCAAACCTTTGACGCTGCAGCTGATGTAGACAAGCGTGAATCAGACATCAGTCTTCAGTGTATCAGCAAAAAAAACTGCTAATTTAATTCAAATATTTTCTCATGTAGATTTGATCAGCATATTTAAATCAAGCTAATTCAGTGCTTTATGATTTTCATTGTATCAGTAAAAAGAGATTATGAAATGAAAATGATGTATGTTTAAATGGTTTTACTATTTTTTAAAGAACTTTAAAAAGAACATGGAAATTAGTTTGGTTTGTATTCTATAAAAGTGGGTCTCGACTTAATGACCATGAGAAAATATGGGTCCCGGGCTGAGACCAGTTGTGAACCTCATACTCATAACACCTCATAATGCATTCATAGGCATTAGAAACATTGTGACACATATTCATAACAATATATAACATATTATAGACATGTTTATTATGCATTATGAATTGTGATTATAATGCATCATAAGCTGTGCTTGTAATATGTTACACTTCTGGGTCACTATTAATATATAACCATGATGGACATCTGTCACTTTATTTAGGGTGTACAATGACACATTATAACATATTATATAGGCAATTTAAATATTTAATATAAGTATAATTAATAAGCATTTACAGCATGCTCTGTTGAGGCAGCTTTGTTGAAGTTCTTAGTATTGACACAAAACATCTTATAAACATAATCACAATTCATAATGCATAATAAACATCACTATAATATGTTATACATTTTATAAATATGTATAGCCATATTTATAATGCTTTATGAATGCATTATAATGTGTTATAAGTATGTTTATAGAATCTAATAGACATGCAATTCATAGAAAGTGTTACTGAATTTGTTTTGCTGAGAATGATTATTGAAGGTTAATTCAAACTCTGTGTATCAGTTTTTAGAGTTAAACAGATGAAAGTTGAGTTGTTAAGTGTAATTTTAACTCATTGGGATTTAAATGGTGTTCAGTGTTGGAGTTATTTAACAAAGTTAAATAATTCAGTAATAATTCACCCAAATAAACCAGTATGCTGCCCGACACAACAGAGATTTTATTTAACTCCGCCCACTTATTTTACTACTTTGGTTGAAGACAACAAGATGTCGGCACCATTCCTCACTTTTGGAGTTTTTAAAAATTTTCATACACTTTAAAAGTATCTATAGAATCAATCAATGAATTTGATTAATTGTTTGCAACAATGCTTGTTCATTTTATTTATTTTTAAAGTACAGTAAATAACACCTAGATTGAACACCTGAGATTAAAAAATACACACAGTTTATCTGTCTTTTTTAGTACATTCTTAGTAGATTGCACAGTGTTGAAAGTGTTGAACATGTAAAGCATGTTTTATGCTGGCTAAAATCTGCAATGCAGCAACTGTGCTGCGTTGATTTTCCCGTGTAAAGGGAGAATCAGCTGCCAGAAGGGATGCAGAAATATTCAGTGTTAAGAAACAAAACAAAACAAAAAAACAGATTCCCCTCTGATGTATTTTATTTCTGTTTATAGGGGTTACAGTTACAGTAGATACAGAATCACCAACACCGTAATCTGTTTTACCCAGACTGCAGCGTGACGTGCCTGCACATCACCATGGGTAGACAGATTTTGGCACAACACCACTTTTTTTCTCTTCTTTTATTAAGATAGCCTGTAATTGATCTGAAAGTCTGAGCATTTAGAAAATTGTTTCACTCTGCAGACTGAAAAAAGGTCCAGATCAAACTAGCTATGAGTGAAAGTATCTTTAAGGAAATAAGAATGAAAGGTGATAAAACAACGAAAGAAAAAGATAAAAATCATTTGAGCACTTGTTTCCTGTAAACTAATACATAATACAAACCAGAAACACAGATGACTGGTTCTATTAGCTCCCACCCTTTCTGAATTCATGCTATGAAACTGTAACCTGGATATGTTTAATTAAATAATTTGAAGAAACCAGTTACCTTAACATAAGTAATGTTTACTATCTCAACCTTATTCTATCTCTCTCTCACTTTCCCTCTCTACTATCTATATATCTCTCTTTCTGTGTTATATCTCCCTGTCTCTCTAATATCTCTTTCTCTCTTTGTCTCTCTAATATCTCTTTCTCGCTCAGTTTCTTTAATATCTCCCTGTCTCTCTAATATCTCTTTCTCGCTCAGTTTCTTTAATATCTCCCTGTCTCTCTAATGTCTCTTTCTCGCTCAGTTTCTTTAATACCTCCCTCTTTCTCTAATATCTCTTTCTCGCTCAGTTTCTTTAATATCTCCCTGTCTCTCTAATGTCTCTTTCTCGCTCAGTTTCTTTAATACCTCCCTCTTTCTCTAATATCTCTTTCTCGCTCTGTTTCTCTAATATTTCCCTGTCTCTCTAATATCTCTTTCTCTCTTTGTTGCTCTAATATCTCTTTCTCGCTCAGTTTCTTTAATACCTCCCTCTTTCTCTAATATCTCTTTCTCGCTCTGTTTCTTTAATACCTCCCTCTTTCTCTAATATCTCTTTCTCGCTCAGTTTCTTTAATATCTCCCTGTCTCTCTAATGTCTCTTTCTCGCTCAGTTTCTTTAATACCTCCCTCTTTCTCTAATATCTCTTTCTCGCTCTGTTTCTCTAATATCTCCCTGTCTCTCTAATATCTCTTTCTCTCTTTGTCTCTCTAATATCTCTTTCTCGCTCAGTTTCTTTAATACCTCCCTCTTTCTCTAATATCTCTTTCTCGCTCTGTTTCTCTAATATCTCCCTGTTTCTCTAATATCTCTTTCTCACTCTGTTTCTTTAATACCTCCCTCTTTCTCTAATATCTCTTTCTCGCTCTGTTTCTCTAATATCTCCCTGTTTCTCTAATATCTCTTTCTCTCTCTGTCTCTCTAATATCTCTTTCTCGCTCTGTTTCTCTAATATCTCCCTGTCTCTCAAATATTTCTCTGTCTCTCTAATATCTCCCTGTCTCTCTAATATCTCTTTCTCACTCAGTTTCTTTAATATCTCCTTGTCTCTCTAATATCTCTTTCTCGCTCTGTTTCTCTAATATCTCCCTGTCTCTCTAATATCTTTCTCGCTCTGTTTCTCTAATATCTCTCTGTCTCTCTAATATTTCTCTGTCTCTCTATCTCTCTCTGTCTCTCTAATATCTCTTTCTCGCTCTGTTTCTCGAATATTTCTCTGTCTCTCTAATATCTCCCTGTCTCTCTAATATCTCTTTCTCGCTCTGTTTCTCTAATATCTCCCTGTTTCTCTTATATCTCTTTCTCTCTCTGTCTCTCTAATATCTCTTTCTTGCTCTGTTTCTTTAATATCTCCCTGTCTCTCTAATATCTCTTTCTCGCTCTGTTTCTCTAATATTTCTCTGTCTCTCTAATATTTCTCTGTCTCTCCGTAATCTGTTTTACCCAGACTGCAGCGTGACGTGCCTGCACATCACCATGGGTAGACAGATTTTGGCACAACACCACTTTTTTTCTCTTCTTTTATTAAGATAGCCTGTAATTGATCTGAAAGTCTGAGCATTTAGAAAATTGTTTCACTCTGCAGACTGAAAAAAGGTCCAGATCAAACTAGCTATGAGTGAAAGTATCTTTAAGGAAATAAGAATGAAAGGTGATAAAACAACGAAAGAAAAAGATAAAAATCATTTGAGCACTTGTTTCCTGTAAACTAATACATAATACAAACCAGAAACACAGATGACTGGTTCTATTAGCTCCCACCCTTTCTGAATTCATGCTATGAAACTGTAACCTGGATATGTTTAATTAAATAATTTGAAGAAACCAGTTACCTTAACATAAGTAATGTTTACTATCTCAACCTTATTCTATCTCTCTCTCACTTTCCCTCTCTACTATCTATATATCTCTCTTTCTGTGTTATATCTCCCTGTCTCTCTAATATCTCTCTTTGTCTCTCTAATATCTCTTTCTCGCTCAGTTTCTTTAATATCTCCCTGTCTCTCTAATGTCTCTTTCTCGCTCAGTTTCTTTAATACCTCCCTCTTTCTCTAATATCTCTTTCTCGCTCAGTTTCTTTAATATCTCCCTGTCTCTCTAATGTCTCTTTCTCGCTCAGTTTCTTTAATACCTCCCTCTTTCTCTAATATCTCTTTCTCGCTCTGTTTCTCTAATATTTCCCTGTCTCTCTAATATCTCTTTCTCTCTTTGTCTCTCTAATATCTCTTTCTCGCTCAGTTTCTTTAATACCTCCCTCTTTCTCTAATATCTCTTTCTCGCTCTGTTTCTTTAATACCTCCCTCTTTCTCTAATATCTCTTTCTCGCTCAGTTTCTTTAATATCTCCCTGTCTCTCTAATGTCTCTTTCTCGCTCAGTTTCTTTAATACCTCCCTCTTTCTCTAATATCTCTTTCTCGCTCTGTTTCTCTAATATCTCCCTGTCTCTCTAATATCTCTTTCTCTCTTTGTCTCTCTAATATCTCTTTCTCGCTCAGTTTCTTTAATACCTCCCTCTTTCTCTAATATCTCTTTCTCGCTCTGTTTCTCTAATATCTCCCTGTTTCTCTAATATCTCTTTCTCACTCTGTCTCTCTAATATCTCTTTCTCGCTCTGTTTCTCTAATATCTCCCTGTCTCTCAAATATTTCTCTGTCTCTCTAATATCTCCCTGTCTCTCTAATATCTCTTTCTCACTCAGTTTCTTTAATATCTCCTTGTCTCTCTAATATCTCTTTCTCGCTCTGTTTCTCTAATATCTCCCTGTCTCTCTAATATCTTTCTCGCTCTGTTTCTCTAATATCTCTCTGTCTCTCTAATATTTCTCTGTCTCTCTATCTCTCTCTGTCTCTCTAATATCTCTTTCTCGCTCTGTTTCTCGAATATTTCTCTGTCTCTCTAATATCTCCCTGTCTCTCTAATATCTCTTTCTCGCTCTGTTTCTCTAATATCTCCCTGTTTCTCTTATATCTCTTTCTCTCTCTGTCTCTCTAATATCTCTTTCTCGCTCTGTTTCTTTAATATCTCCCTGTCTCTCTAATATCTCTTTCTCGCTCTGTTTCTCTAATATCTCTCTGTCTCTCTAATATTTCTCTGTCTCTCTATCTGTCTCTGTCTCTCTAATATCTCTTTCTCACTCTGTTTCTCTAATATCTCTCTGTCTCTCTAATATTTCTCTGTCTCTCTAGTATCTCTTTCTTGCTCTGTTTCTCTAATATCTTTCTGTCTCTCTAATATTTCTCTGTCTCTCTTATATCTGTTTCTCTCTATGTCTCTCTCTCTCTCTCTCTCTCTCTATGTCTCTCTCTGTCTCATTAATATCTCTTTCTCTCTATGTGTCTCTCTGTCTCTGTAATATCCTTTCATTCTCTTTCTCCGTTAATTGTTCTGTGCTAAAACAGCATCTAGATGAAAGAGAGAAATGAGGTAGGCAAGTATTGCTTAATGTGCATTCTAAAATCACACACACACACACACACACACACACAGGTTGAAATTGCAGGTGAGAGATTGTGCTGACTGTGGCATAGAGTTGGTTTAGAGATAGATCATGTGGATTACAGTGTATGTAGAGTGCTGCTGGAGACTGTGGTATATATATGGAGTGCCACCATATAGAACAGAGCACAGTCAGGACCAACGGGATTAAGGGTCAGCAAGAAGTTCTAAAAGAACAACACTATTAATAAATTATCTTTAGAAATGAGAAGTTTCCTCCTACTTTCTTTAGTGAGTATGGTCCACATTAATGATAGCGTTGGACAGATATGACCATTATGCAAATAAATGATGCCAGGAGCCAATAGGAAAATTACGATTTGTTTCTCAGATATGCAAGGAAACATTTTCTTTGCTTATGGGGTGAACTCTACTCAAACAAAGTGAGAGCAAATTGTATTGATTAGATTCTATAGTTATATGATTGGGCTATGATTGGGAAACAGGATGGGTTCTGAGTTGGGCAGTTTGTTGGTTTATTTGGGTTATGGCTAAAAATATCAAACTCCATAAACCAAAACCAATATTGAACACCATTTAAATCCCAAGGAGTTAAAATTACAACTTTGGATGATAAGCTGGTATGACACTTACTTACACATACATACATTTTTGGTAATACTTTACAAAAAGGGTAAATCAAATGTATCCTTTAATACAGAAGTAACAGCAGTAATAAACATTATTAACTGGTAATGTCTCAACTAATTATTAATTAACATTAGTTAATACATTATTCAACATTACTTAGTTTTAATGGATGTTGTAATTAATAGTAATTAAAAATTGTAACTAAAAATAATTGTAATAGTGTCTTAACTAGTGTCAATTGATAATTAGTTAGTAGAACTGTTAAATAATGTACCCTTATTTCAAAGTGTTACTGCGCTTTGTGCCTAAACATAAATGCATTGCGTTTTTATTGCCCAAATTACTGAGCTATCAATATTCCTTGTAGACACAGTTTCATTCACTTCATTCAAATAATTTAAAGTACAATCTGTCTTGGTTATGTCCACAACTAATTTAATTGGTCACAGAAATTAGTTGTGGGACTTGAAATCTTTCTCATTGGTTCTTAGTGCCATATATTTACACACTGGGTGAGTCTTCTCCCCCCTCACTCACACTCATTGTGTACTCATCCCCTACAGGTTAGCTATACTTACTGTTTGGCTTCGATGTTAAAGATGTCTGAGCAAGATTAAAAAGGTAAATATAAGGTCCATTGCCTATATAATGCAGGAATGTATTTTAAAGATAAGAGTAAGGTTTTAGTAAAATACAGAGTATTGCTGTAAATGCAGTGGAACCTATACAGTGGTAGTTTCCTAATTACTATATTTTTACACTATAAGGTGCACCAGATTATAAGGCACTATCAATTAACGTCTATTTTCATACATAAGCGCACCAGATTATAAGGCACATAATGCAACACTATAAAGCAGCAATGGAAAAAAGGCTGCCAGAAGAGAGCAGGCCTGCTCTACACTAAATAACTAAATCTTTTATACTATATTTTAAAATAATAACAGAATACCCATGGGTTCCGCAAAACTACACACTAAGGTTGAGCTAGGGGTGGGTCAAACCAATTATGCAAATAAATGAAGCTTTGAGCCAATAGGAAGTATGTACTGTAGAATTACAGTAACATGCTGAAAATTCTATATACAGTAAATTATTGTTTAAATAATGACAGTAGATGCGGTGTTAAATATATGGTAAATGGTGGTAAAACTGCTGCCAGTTAATTACTGTAATTCTACAGGAGATTATTTTACAGGGTAGGATATAACTGCAGTTATATATGTGCAGGATCTCCATGTTATGTATATAAATGAGTCCCGTTCTTTACATTTGTGTCTGACGATGGCTGATCACACTGCTGAAGCTTCGCCCCTTTGACCCCTCCGCCAGCTCCTCACTGTACGGCCTATTTAACAACACCTGCCCCAGATACAGCACCTGCTCCAGATCGCCATTATTATTCACTCCATACGCCCCATATCCTTCCTTTCTGAGGACATTTAAACTTTATTTCCTTATTAGATTACCTTATCTTTTTATAGCTTAGATATTTTTTTGTAGTTTTTAAACACTGTAACCAATTGCTCTCATTATTCAGAAAAACATATCTTTTAAATTCCATGTTTAATATGTTGTGCCCGCCACCTCTAGCTCACCATTTATGTGGAGTACCTTTGGTATTTCATTGAATTTTTCATTTTCATTTGAATAATAATAATAATAATAATAATAATAATAATAATAATAATAATAATAATAAAACACGGTGTAAAATGTATATAAAAACTGAATGTCAGGAAATGACCCAGGCAGGGAGACGAGGAGACGGACGCAAGTGCAGGTAGGGTGAAATAAATAATAATAATTTAATAAATAAATAACAAGTAAACAAGGAACAAGTAAACACGTAAACATAAAACAGGGAGATATATACAAGGAACAAGGGAGTGAACCAAATAAATGAAACTAGATAAACAAATAACAAAAAACCAAAACAAACCAGCAAAACTAGAGAACATAAACTAAACCAACAAGAAGTACTAATAATATAAACAAACGGGGAGTAAATAAACAAAGAACAAACAAGGGACTGAATAAATACAAAACTAAACTGGGCAGGGATAAATATATACAAGGAAACCAACAAGAATCTAAACTAGACAGGGAATAACTAAACTAGACAAGAATGAATAAACCAAACAGGACAAGGAGAAAACAAAGGAAAATAACAGGGAACTAGAATTAAACAAGAAGGTATAAACAAGGAACTAGGGCTAAGGCTGTAATAATGACACGGAGAGACAAACAACAGGGGTTAGTGCAAAGACCGACGGAGGACAAGTGACAGAGGAGGGCTATTTAACCAAACAGGAAACACTCTAGAATAGGAAACACCTGGGGAAGGGGCGGAGCTACAAATGAGAAACACGTGGTGACTACTACTGACAGGAGACACAGAGGAGCACAGGTCACTGACAATTTTATTCACAATAGAACAGAAAATGTTGGGACGGGGCAACAAAAGACTGGAAAATGAATGGTTCTAATAAGAACAGCTTCAATAGAAGCAATTCACAACCAACTCACATGACTAGGTATAAAAAGAGCATATCATATGAGTGTCTCAAACATAAATCTGGACAGAGATTCACTAATCTCCCAAAAGCTGTCTACAAACTGTTAAATCTCGCCCAACATAAACTTTGACTTTGGCTCTCTCACCAAAAACAGCCCATTATATAATCAATAGGTCCACAAAATATTTGTGTGTAAGGGTTGAGACTGACAGTCAGTACTTGATGCTGGTGATTTTCAGGCCCTTAGGCAGCACTGCATTATTAACAGACTGCACGGATTCTGTACTGGAAATCACTGCATTAATAACAGACTGTACTGATTCTATACTGTAAATCACTGCATTAATATAACAGACTGTACTAATTCTGTACTGGAAATCACTGCATTAATAACAGACTGTACTGATTCTGTACTGGAAATCACTGCATTAATATAACAGACTGTACTAATTCTGTACTGGAAATCACTGCTTTAATAACAGACTGTACTGATTCTGTAGTGGAAATCACTGCAATAATAACAGACTGTACTGATTCTGTAGTGGAAAACACTGCATTAATAACAGGCTGTACTGATTCTGTACTGTAAATCACTGCATTAATAACAGACTGTACTGATTCTATACTGTAAATCCCTGTCTTAATAACAGACTGTACTGATTCTGTACTGGATATCACTGCATTAATAACAGACCGTACTGATTCTGTACTGGATATCACTGCATTAATAACAGACTGTACTGATTCTGTACTGGATATCACTGCATTAATAACAGACTGTACTGATTCTGTACTGGAAATCACTGCATTAATACCAGACTGTTCTGATTCTGTACTGGAAATCACTGCATTATTAACAGACTGCACTGATTCTGTACTGGAAATCACTGCATTAATACCAAACTGTTCTGATTCTGTACTGAAAATCACTACAATAATAACAGGCTGTACTGATTCTGTACTGGAAATCACTGCATTAATAACAGACTGCACTGATTCTGTACTGGATATCACTGCATTAATAACAGACTGTACTGATTCTGTACTGGAAATCACTGCATTAATAACAGACTGTTCTGATTCTGTACTGGAAATCACTGCATTAATAACAGGCTGTACTGATTCTGTAGTGGAAATCACTGCATTATTAACAGACTGTACTGATTCTGTACTGGAAATCACTGCATTAATAACAGACTGTACTGATTCTGTACTGGAAATCACTGCATTAATAACGGACTGTACTGATTCTGTACTGGAAATCACTGCATTAATAACAGACTGTTCTGATTCTGTACTGGAAATCACTGCAATAATAACAGACTGTACTGATTTTGTACTGGAAATCACTGCATTATTAACAGACTGTACTGATTCTGTACTGGAAATCACTGCATTAATAACAGACTGTTCTGATTCTGTACTGGAAATCACTGAAATAATAACAGGCTGTACTGATTCTGTACTGGAAATCACTGCATTAATAACAGACTGTACTAATTCTGTACTGGAAATCACAGCATAAATAACAGTCTGTACTGATTCTGTACTGGAAATCACTGCATTATTATAACAGACTGTACTGATTCTGTACTGGAAATCACTGCATTAATATAACAGACTGTACTGATTCTGTATTGGAAATCACTGCATTAATATAACAGACTGTACTGATTCTGTACTGGAAATCACTGCTTTAATAACAGACTGTACTGATTCTGTAGTGGAAATCACTGCAATAATAACAGACTGTACTGATTCTGTAGTGGAAAACACTGCATTAATAACAGGCTGTACTGATTCTGTACTGTAAATCACTGCATTAATAACAGACTGTACTGATTCTATACTGTAAATCCCTGTCTTAATAACAGACTGTACTGATTCTGTACTGGATATCACTGCATTAATAACAGACCGTACTGATTCTGTACTGGATATCACTGCATTAATAACAGACTGTACTGATTCTGTACTGGATATCACTGCATTAATAACAGACTGTACTGATTCTGTACTGGAAATCACTGCATTAATACCAGACTGTTCTGATTCTGTACTGGAAATCACTGCATTATTAACAGACTGCACTGATTCTGTACTGGAAATCACTGCATTAATACCAAACTGTTCTGATTCTGTACTGAAAATCACTACAATAATAACAGGCTGTACTGATTCTGTACTGGAAATCACTGCATTAATAACAGACTGCACTGATTCTGTACTGGATATCACTGCATTAATAACAGACTGTACTGATTCTGTACTGGAAATCACTGCATTAATAACAGACTGTTCTGATTCTGTACTGGAAATCACTGCATTAATAACAGGCTGTACTGATTCTGTAGTGGAAATCACTGCATTATTAACAGACTGTACTGATTCTGTACTGGAAATCACTGCATTAATAACAGACTGTACTGATTCTGTACTGGAAATCACTGCATTAATAACGGACTGTACTGATTCTGTACTGGAAATCACTGCATTAATAACAGACTGTTCTGATTCTGTACTGGAAATCACTGCAATAATAACAGACTGTACTGATTTTGTACTGGAAATCACTGCATTATTAACAGACTGTACTGATTCTGTACTGGAAATCACTGCATTAATAACAGACTGTTCTGATTCTGTACTGGAAATCACTGAAATAATAACAGGCTGTACTGATTCTGTACTGGAAATCACTGCATTAATAACAGACTGTACTAATTCTGTACTGGAAATCACAGCATAAATAACAGTCTGTACTGATTCTGTACTGGAAATCACTGCATTATTATAACAGACTGTACTGATTCTGTACTGGAAATCACTGCATTAATATAACAGACTGTACTGATTCTGTATTGGAAATCACTGCATTAATATAACAGACTGTACTGATTCTGTACTGGAAATCACTGCATTAATAACAGACTGCACTGATTCTGTACTGGATATCACTGCATTGATAACAGGCTGTACTGATTCTGTAGTGGAAATCACTGCATTATTAACAGACTGTACTGATTCTGTACTGGAAATCACTGCATTAATAACAGACTGTACTGATTCTGTACTGGAAATCACTGCATTAATAATGGACTGTACTGATTCTGTACTGGAAATCACTGCATTAATAACGGACTGTACTGATTCTGTACTGGAAATCACTGCATTAATAACAGACTGTTCTGATTCTGTACTGGAAATCACTGCAATAATAACAGACTGTACTGATTTTGTACTGGAAATCACTGCATTATTAACAGACTGTACTGATTCTGTACTGGAAATCACTGCATTAATAACAGACTGTTCTGATTCTGTACTGGAAATCACTGCATTAATAACAGACTGTACTAATTCTGTACTGGAAATCACAGCATAAATAACAGTCTGTACTGATTCTGTACTGGAAATCACTGCATTATTATAACAGACTGTACTGATTCTGTACTGGAAATCACTGCATTAATATAACAGACTGTACTGATTCTGTACTGGAAATCACTGCATTATTATACTGATTCTGTACTGGAAATCACTGCATTATTATAACAGACTGTACTGATTCTGTACTGGAAATCACTGCATTAATATAACAGACTGTACTGATTCTGTATTGGAAATCACTGCATTAATATAACAGACTGTACTGATTCTGTACTGGAAATCACTGCATTAATAACAGACTGCACTGATTCTGTACTGGATATCACTGCATTAATAACAGGCTGTACTGATTCTGTAGTGGAAATCACTGCATTATTAACAGACTGTACTGATTCTGTACTGGAAATCACTGCATTAATAACAGACTGTACTGATTCTGTACTGGAAATCACTGCATTAATAACGGACTGTACTGATTCTGTACTGGAAATCACTGCATTAATAACAGGCTGTACTAATTCTGTACTGGAAATCACTGCATTAATAACAGTCTGTACTGATTCTGTACTGGAAATCACTCCATTAATATAACAGACTGTACTGATTCTGTACTGGAAATCACTGCATTAATAACAGGCTGTACTGATTCTGTACTGGATATCACTGCATTAATAACAGGCTGTACTGATTCTGTAGTGGAAATCACTGCATTATTAACAGACTGTACTGATTCTGTACTGGAAATCACTGCATTAATAACAGACTGTACTGATTCTGTACTGGAAATCACTGCATTAATAACGGACTGTACTGATTCTGTACTGGAAATCACTGCATTAATAACAGACTGTTCTGATTCTGTACTGGAAATCACTGCAATAATAACAGACTGTACTGATTTTGTACTGGAAATCACTGCATTAATAACAGGCTGTACTGATTCTGTAGTGGAAATCACTGCATTATTAACAGACTGTACTGATTCTGTACTGGAAATCACTGCATTAATAACAGACTGTACTGATTCTGTACTGGAAATCACTGCATTAATAACGGACTGTACTGATTCTGTACTGGAAATCACTGCATTAATAACAGACTGTTCTGATTCTGTACTGGAAATCACTGCAATAATAACAGACTGTACTGATTTTGTACTGGAAATCACTGCATTATTAACAGACTGTACTGATTCTGTACTGGAAATCACTGCATTAATAACAGACTGTTCTGATTCTGTACTGGAAATCACTGCAATAATAACAGGCTGTACTGATTCTGTACTGGAAATCACTGCATTAATAACAGACTGTACTAATTATGTACTGGAAATCACAGCATAAATAACAGTCTGTACTGATTCTGTACTGGAAATCACTGCATTAATATAACAGACTGTACTGATTCTGTACTGGAAATCACTGCATTAATATAACAGACTGTACTGATTCTGTATTGGAAATCACTGCATTAATATAACAGACTGTACTGATTCTGTACTGGAAATCACTGCATTAATAACAGACTGTACTGATTCTGTACTGGAAATCACTGCATTAATAACAGACTGTACTGATTCTGTACTGGAAATCACTGCATTAATAACAGGCTGTACTAATTCTGTACTGGAAATCACTGCATTAATAACAGTCTGTACTGATTCTGTACTGGAAATCACTCCATTAATATAACAGACTGTACTGATTCTGTACTGGAAATCACTGCATTAATAACAGGCTGTACTGATTCTGTACTGGAAATCTCTGCATTAATAACAGGCTGTACTAATTCTGTACTGGAAATCACTGCATTAATAACAGACTGCACTGATTCTGTACTGGATATCACTCCATTAATATAACAGACTGTACTGATTCTGTACTGGAAATCACTGCATTAATAACAGACTGTACTGATTCTGTACTGGAAATCACTGCATTAATAACAGACTGTACTGATTCTGTACTGGAAAACACTGCATTAATAACAGGCTGTACTAATTCTGTACTGGAAATCACTGCATTAATAACAGACTGTACTGATTCTGTACTGGAAATCACTGCATTAATATAACAGACTGTACTGATTCTGTACTGGAAATCACTGCATTAATAACAGACTGTACTGATTCTGTACTGGAAATCACTGCATTGGTTCAGGAACACTTCCAGAAATCAATAAGTTCTGTCAACACAGTTCACTGTGCTGTAATTCACTAAAACAGAATAAAGCTGATGGTATAGAGTTGCATAAGTGTCTGTTATTATTATTATTGTTATTATTGTTATTATTATTATTATTAAAAATGAAGAAGAAAAATGTGTTGGTTGTTAAGGGTGGTATAAAATATAATGTAATAATAATAAAATACATTGAAACTGATAAAATCAAGACACACAAGAATCACTTTTTAAAATTGTATTTTATTTCAGTACCCTCTAGCATATTTATAATTCCACCAGTGCAAAAACATCTCTTTACAGCTTATCACCAACATTAAAATTAAAATTAAAATATCTCATGCCTGAATATACGTTTTTTTTTTCAAATATAATATCCATCTGACAGGAACCTCCCATTCTGTTAAAAGTAATTCACAGAAATGCAATACAGATTTAAACATGATAGAATGCCATATCTTACCATATAATGCATAATTCAATACATTAAATCATTTCACATTCATATAACCACTGGAAAAATAAGACGTGAACAATATAAATATGTGCAATATAAAACAAATCATGCAATAAACTTATTGTAAAATATTATTATAATTTAGTTATGTGTCACGTGTGCATTTTAAAATATTTTTTATATAATAACAGTGTGTGTTTTTCTGATGAAAGAAGTGAATGTGGAAATAATAGAGGGCACAGAGCCACAGTATGAAGTGCAATCATTCAAGCATCAGGTCTATTACTGTACAGCTGCCCTGCTGCAGTGTGGGCTTCCAGTCTCACTGAAGGGAGTGCATCCAAGCTTATGAGATACATCAGCAATAAACTAGTGCTATCCACCAACAATCAGAATTAATAACACAATTTGCTGTAATTAATCATGGTTAATTACATTTTTCTTTCCTAACAATTAAACTTATAACTGATTATTTAAATGTAAAGTTAAAAATAATTATGTGAATTCGTCAGAATACGTTTGATTAGTTTTGATTAGTGTCTTTTTAACTTTGAACACAGATTGTCTTTTGTAAAATTAACAGCTGCAGTTCAAAAAAGTCAAAAACAACATGTGAAATATGAAAAGTATTCAAAATATTAAATCTTATTATTTCTGTAAATCAGCTTTACTCCTTCTTCATACTCAGACAGTTTCTGACACACACCAGTTTATTTTACTGGGACAAGTTTGTGTTAATGGAGAAAATGTGAGACATTAAGAACGCACATAGGCAAAATACAGCTAAGAATTGCTTAAAAATGCTAATACATTACCAGACTCTGTAAAAGGAGTGAGTTATGGCAGGAAATTGTAGTTACATAATTTGCGCTACATAAAAGCGGTAAAGTTTCTAGATTATTCAGGGCCATTGATATGTTGATGTGATAGCACTACATTAAACACACCAAAAGTACCAAATTTGGTCTTTCGTTTAAAAAATGTAAATGTATATGTATACACTGCTGCCAAAACCAATTATGGAAACTGCATGACAAGATAGATGGCATATAGAAAACTGTTTTTTTTTCTAACTATCCAGTATTATATCATATTGTAATTTTAGTAAATTATTGTGTTAATTTTTATTTATTTATTTATTTTCGATTAATAGTAGGGGTGTAATGGTACAGGTATTCTTTATGAATCATTTTGGTACAGGGGAAGTGGTTTGGTTTGCGCAATTACACAGAGAATAAATGCTAGGCAGCTATAAAACAACAATGAATGTAGCATGGAACCAGGTTCACAGAGGAGCTGGCTTAGCCAGCTGAGCTAACTGTAGCACTAGCGTGTGCTCTCATTTGGTGAGTGGAAACAGTACATCATGTACATCAGTACATCACCTATGTGTGATCGCTGTGGGGTAACGCATATTTAATGGAATCTTCCAGATGTGTAGATAAGAAAGTACATATAATTCTTACAATAGTTATCTTATTTGAGCTTATATTTTAGTTATTGTCATTTCCAGGAGATGTTACTCAGATTTGTAAAATACAAATTATTTATTTTAGTATTTTAAAACATAAGGGATGTTTGGAGCTAGTGTGACCTTTCATAAACCTTTCTAAAGTTGAGATTATACAGAATGTCAGTAATCCTGACCTACTGCTAAAGTAGTTTCCCTCTTTTTTTGAAAGAAATTGGCTTATTAAGCTTTGCTTAAATACAGCATATATTAAAGTATTTATAACACTTCTCTCATTGCACAACTTTATTCTGTATTTTACAACAGCTATTTTTCTGACTGTATCAAAACATGTCCAGTGTGAGAGTTTATATGTGACTGATTAAGCAGTACATGCTGTATTAACTTCCTTAGGGGAAATATATAACAGTATATGGGTTATTTATGATACACAAATCTCTGTTCAAAATATATTAATAAAACTCATCAGCAGACAATATTGTATCAAACAAAGGTGTGAACCAAACTGTGAATTTTGTATACTGGTACATCCATAATTATAATTCATACACAAATTGGTGATATGCAATTTTATCATGGGTTTAAGGCCATTTCTAAAGCCTCACAAAACAAAATCTTCCATTTCCTCTATTTGTTTTAATATGGTATTCTAAATGGTCTTTAGATGGGAACCAATAATACGAAATTTCCTCATTTCTCATATAATTCATTATGTTTTAAACTTTTTTCCTATAACTGTTTTATCAGTTACATTACACTACATGACATTTATTATTATTGTATGCAGATATAGAGGAATCTGTTAGAAAGACAGTAATTTCCAATCTGTACTGATGCAATTCTCTGAAACATGTTTAAAACATGTAACTGATAGGGAAGAATAAATATAAACCTACATTTTTGTATAATAATAATCATATCATTCTTTGGTTTACATAGTTAAACTTTCTTATTTACTAGAAGTGTGGAACATCTTTACACTGTAAAAAAATAACATTAGTTTGATGGTTTTGTTTTTGTAGCAGATATTACTTCTTAGACTGGTAGAACACAGTTACCTAATTAGAAAAACTTACTGAAATCGAAAGTAAGCCACCATATATATTACTCTTTTCTTTCTACATCTGTTTATTAATGTTGAAACTAAAGCTCTACTGCATAAATAAGCTATAGTTTTTGTATTTCCTTTAGTATGGAGATTTTAGTATTCGACTTGTGGGCTCAAGTCACATTTTGATGGCTTGAGATTTAACTGGATACAATCTTGTGACTTGTCTTAAATTTTAGCTTCACTGACTTGGACAGACTTGACAATCTAAATGTATTTATTTCCAGTCATAAAAAGATATAATCTCATGCAAGTTTATAATTATTTTTTGATAAATATTAATTTGGGTGTGTTAAATGATTGATTAGCTGGGTCAGGTGTGCTGGGAGTAGTGGGGCTCCAGAGTTACGTATTAAATAGCTGGTAGAACAATAAAGTAGGTGGGTCTGACAGGTGCTTCTGTAGATTTGGCTTAAATACAGTACATCAATGTGTATTCAGATTTTACCTCTAAAGGTACATAACATTTCAAATAAAATTTAGCACTTTTTTTTTTTAATTAACTCTGCACAGACCATATGACAGGTTTTTACGAAAGCACTAACCAAGATCCATGCATTTTTAAAACCTAACACACAAACACAGTTGTCTGAATGGATAACTGAATTAGTTACACAGGTGAGAATGCACAGGTGTTCCCAATAAAGTTCTCAGCACCCTAACATTTCTGCAAATATTTTATTATTTCATGGGACAGCCCAAAAATGAACAGTCAGGCAATAACACTCTAAAAAAAACACACCTCCAACTAGAAGTTGAAGCTAAAGGTGATGGACTGGTCAAGTATATCTCCATACCTTTGAGCATCTGTGGGGCATCCTCATTTAGAAGGTGGAGGAGCGGCAAGGTGTCTAACATCCGCCAGCTCTGTGATTTAGGTGTGGAAGAGGATTTCAGTAGTAACTTGTGCAGCTCTGGTGAACTCCTTACACAAGAGGGTTAAGGTAGTAAAGATAACAATGGCGCGCAAAGTTTGTGCACTTTGGGCACAACTAATGCATGTTCACCGTGAGGTTGTGTTGCAGCTATTTAGACATTAATGTCTGTGTGTTTAAACTGATGACTCTAAGTTCTCTCCAAGTTTCATTTCTATACTGTTTCAGATTAAAGTTATAATAAAATATTTGCAGAAATGTGAGGAGTGTACATACTTTTGCGAGATACTTAATGTGGAAATAAACTACTGTAATATAAATAAACGCTGTCAGGAGTTATCAGATACAAGATGTGTAACAACAGAAATAATACCTTTTTGGTTAAGCGGTATAAAAATGAATACATTTAGGGTTTTTTTTAGTTATACATTCATCAGAACCCTCACTATCACAGTTATAATCATCATTACCTCTCCAAATTCATAACTAAAATCAGATTTCACTTCATTTGGATAAGATGCTACATTTCATAAGCCTACAGATTGTCTACAGTTGCTAAAAATTGTTAACACACAATACTTTACAGCACAGTTAGAATAAGGTTCAGAACCAGGGCTAAGTTTAGAACAAGATTTAGGTTTGGGATTTAGGTAAAAACTAGGCTTATGTTTAGGGGGAAATTTGAAGTTTCTAAGAAGCACTTAAAGTGTACTATCCAAATAAAGTGGACTCATATTCGTAATAAAATCTGATATGTGTATGATGTAATGATGTCTTTCTCTTTCAATTTTACAATATTTTTTATGTTAATGTATAAGACCTTTCCCCTGGCTACAATACTTTCATGTAAATACTTAATATACACAGATTTCATGCATTGTGGAGTTCTTAGCACTTTTTAAAAATATTTTTGTAATTGTCACCGGCTTGCAAATTTAAGAAATTCAACTACTAAACTCACCTAAATTCGGACTATTAATTTGATTATTTTATGCCGTTCAAATTCATACTTAATGTAATACATTACAAATAATTTCACATTACAGTTTCAGATTTGTACAAAAGAACAGCACTAATATAAAAGGAATGTATAAGTGGTTTGGAGTGTCTACTCAATAAATTCAAAATGTTGTACACGTAAGACTATATAAACAAAAAAAAACTCTTCAGTTCATTTGCTTCTAATTTATAAATATAAATTAATAATAATAATAATATTATAATATTATAATAATAATAATATAATAATAATCTGGTAGAAATATTTTCTGACTTTAGATTTATCTTCCCTGAATGATCGTCATGTTTCATTGTCAATGTTTCCTGGGTCATTGTGCAAACCTGTGCTGTCATGGTGCTGTCTGTGTTTTTGTGTGTTTTGTTTGAGTGTGTGTGTACACATATGCGCAGGTATGCATGTGTGTATATTCTTTATGGAATATAACTTATTTTTCCAATATTCTGAAGGCGGGCCTTGCATGACAGGAAACAACTGCCCAGTGAACCGAGTGAACTGACTTGCCTATAGGGACTCAGACCCTATCCCTAGGTGTGAATGAGCAAAGGGGGTAGGGCTAGGTAGGTGAAAGGGGTGAAAGGGGGGTGAGCCTTAGTCTGTTTGGTGTCTGCTAGGGTGTATTAAAGCATGCTAAAATAATATTAGAACCTTTTTTTCAGTCAGACTAAGTGAGAGGGTGCACAGCAGGCAACAGAAACTAAAACAAGCTGATTAAAAGCACCAGTTAATGTGCCACTACTATACGTTTATCTGTTCTGCTCGTAGACACAAACACACACATTGTTTTTTGTTATTCTTGTGAGGACCTTCCATTCAAATGATAGTAACCGTAGCAGCTAAATAATAATACACCTATATATCATCACATCTGGTCCTCAGAAAGATAGCAACACTTGCTTGCTCGCACACACACACACACACACACACACACACACACACACACAGATTTGACTAAACTCAGGACTACATTTGGTCCTCATACACATACTAATACAAAGATGCAAATACACCCAATGATAAATGGAAGCTGATAGCTACAGATTAGCGCAATGCTAAATGTTGTCTCGTTGTCTTTGTTTTGGTCATGTTTAGTGTCATTCTCATTGTTACCTTATTTTGACCAGACAATTATTTTAGGTATGTAAACACACACATACACACACATACATCCAGCTCATTTTTGAGTAGTAGAATGTTTTCGAAATGTTATAGTTCTTAGAACATTCAATCTGTCCAGTTTTCTGGATATTTTAGAAAGTTAAAATAGATAATAAAAAAGTTAATTTAAAGTTTCTAAATTAAACTTCACTTGTGACAATGGTTTAATTTTTAGTTGAAAAGTTACTTTTAACATTTCCATAACGTTAGTATTGTCTAGCTGGAATGTTATATAAGAAACATTCTAATAACATTGTGAAGCAAACCATTATCATGTAACTTTACAGGTTAACTTTCCAGAAACCTATTCAAATGTTGCTAAGCATTCTTATAACATTCTCTGTTAGCTGGACACACACACACATATACACACACACACATACACACACACACACACACACACACACATTTATACACAACAAGAAAGTCAGAATTTGTGAATTTTTGCACTCAACCAGAAGAACAAATAAAAGACTGTACCAATATCCAGAAAATGTCTTACAAACATTACAGCACTATATTATTTTGGCAGTAGTACGAATAGTGTGCTTTGTCATTGACTGAAGAGATAATAAACATATACCTCTGTCCAAGATAATCTCTGAAAATATCACAGCGAACGCAGTGGCAGTAATTTAAGGACACAACTGTAAAATGTTTAAAAAATACCCAGGTCCCGAAACCAGACGGCAGTATAGATCATTGGCTTTCTCACTATTGTAAACCTTTGTAAACCTTTAGTGTCAGAATGGAAAAATCTGTAGTTTGGAGACCTGCTCTGTGGTTCTCCTTGATGCACTCGGACCCAGAGGTGGCAGTGGTGGACGTTTTTAAAACAAGACACATTTGATGGCTGGGCAAGAGACGAGAGTGCCTTAGGATGGGCAGCGATGCATTCACAGGACAATGGTTCAAGCACATTTCAATATACATCTTCAGGCATGGAGCATGTATTTCTGCAAGAGAAGAAAAAAAGTCAAGACGACTGAATTAACAGTAGGAGAGCTGAATCATGCTCATCAACAACTTGCAAATAAACTCTCATATTATACACCACCAAACAGTATAGCCTGAACTCAACCTGTATTCTAACTTACAGATTAAACATAAACAATCTAACCACATTTTTATGAAACCTGAGATTTTCAAACCCCATAAATGACCTGTATAAGTAAGCACATTCACATGGCATGGTATCTGGGTTCAGTGTGGTTAAATTTTAAAGAAGAAGGCTGCAGTTACCTAAGTGGGACTTTATACAAGACAGAAAACTGTCCCACCTTTTAGACTTATTTTAGCTTACACAGCCGTACGTACAACATCATTTTTTTAGGGTGAAGCCGACATAACAAAAACAAGGTTATTTTAAACAGCCCTTAACTCCTGAGAAGAATCCACATTAAGCAAATAAATAATACTAGTGGTACAGTGTACACTCCCTAGAGATAATGGGGCATACCTACATAACATCAGTTTATTGATGAGGAAATTAAACAAACTAAGGACATACTAACATACTATCTTAGTACTCTTATCTCTAAAAGTGGATTACACAAGGCGTTTTTCCACCGGCATGGTGGCGGTGCTGGTGCCAAGTTCCTGAACGGTTTATTGCGCTTCGACCGCAAAATCACCAGTTCTGGGCCAGAAAAGCCACTTCCGTTCTGGCCCCACAATCTTGCTGGTCTGAAAACAGCGAACCTGTGACACGAGCGGCCAAAGGGTGGGGCGTTGAAGCGTCTCCGGGGCAAAGTTGTTTACAAACCTCACCTCCATTCACAGCTAAGAGCAGCAGAAGCAGCTAAATAAATGAAAATAAATCAACATTGGTCCACCGAGGATAGCAGCACAAGTTTTAAAAGGAGCTCAGGTTTTCAAATCTTCCACCGACTTCTATTGACGCCACCATTCACATGCATAGTGAGTGACTACAGTGGATGCACAGGCCGGTTCTTAAAAGGTTTGCAGGAATCGGCTCCGGCTCCGACACCAGCAACAGCACTTTGTTGGTGGAAAAGAGGTAATAGTGTTACATGTAACAGAACTGTAAACAGTTCCCACTCATAAACAAACGCTTATGCTTTAAAGTTTCGGTTTCAATATTCTCCAGCATAACAGGAGCTATCAAGCAGTTGCGATATGGGCTTTCAGTTTAAACAGATTCATCAGTACAAATGTTTTTGAGTTCTATTACCTCAATATCCACCACTAAACCCCTCACTCACTGCTATTGTCCACATGAATTTGTGTAACACTAAGAGAGTAATTACTAAAGCACAGGATTACTGCAACACAGTAGCTATGAGACAGATTTACCAGCATGTAAGGGGCAGGGCTCCACCAAACTTCGTAGCCAGGTTAGAGTTGTCTGTAAAACACACACGCAAAATGTTAACATACAAACATGTTTCAACTCGGGAAGAACAAGTTGAACCCATGCAGAATTTTTTTGGCGATGTAGATGAGGAAGTCAGTTTGTGATAGCTCTGCATTTCTGTCTGTTTTATTATTTTTTAGTTTTCCCTATTCATAGTAAAAGCAGGTTAAAGTGAAAAAATATGACAAAGAAATATTATTAAATCTACAATTTTACTCTGATCACTTATATCACACACTGAAAAGTGATAAACCAAGCCGACATGTTTTATTATGAAGATCAGTCTAATACGTCTAATTTTTTGACGCTGTTGTCAAAAGGACAAAAGAAATGAAAGTAAACAGTCCTTACTTGGTGCCCTCCTCTGTTCCCCCTTCTCCATCCGTTTTTCCTTCCTCCTCCATCTTCTGTTCATCTGAGATCAGCTCTTGTTTCTTGTGCCTGCGCACACACTTTACCACCACCATGGACAGGATGACCAGAGCCAGCATCCCCCCTACAGACGCTCCGATCGCCACCGCGATGGTGGAGTCTCGAGGAGGAGGCACTGCGCAGAAGAACAGACAATAGAAGCTGCACAAGGGTTGCCACAGTTGCCATTATTTTCAGATTTACATGATTTTTGTGATGATGGCTGTGCGAATAGGGTTCCATTACCTAATAGGTACAATTAAATCTGTACTTAATAATTTTAAAATGTATCAAGTACAGATTTAATTGTATTTTGTATCCAGACATTTAGATACAATGTCATGAAAAAGTATTTGCCCCCTACAGATTTCTTTTGTTTTTGCTTTTTTGTCATAGTCATATTTTTCAGATTATCAAAAAAATAATAACAAACAAGATAACCTGAGTAAATATAAAAATCACTTTTTAAATGATAGCTTTATAGGAAAAAAACTATCCAAAACTAATCTAGCCCTGTGTAAAAAAGTACATGCACCCTGAACCTAAAAACTTGGTTGTGTCACCCTTGGCAGCAACAACTGCAATCAAGCTTTACTGATGACTGGCAATGAGTCTTTCACATCTCTGTGGAGGAATTTTGCCCATAAATGTTTTAATTCAGACACATTGGAGAGTTTTTGAGCATTAACACCCTGTTTAAGATCATTCCACAGCATCTTAATCAGACTTTGACTAGGCCACTTTGTTTTTTTAAGCCATTCAGAAGTGGACTTCTTTGTGTGCTTTGGATCATTGTCCTGTTGCAGAACCCAAGTACTCCTGAGCTTGAGGTCACAAACAGGTGGCCGGATATTCTATTCCAAAAAGTTTCACTTTTGTCACGTCAGTCCAAAAACTATTTACCCAAACATCATCAAGATGTTTGTTGGTAAATGTGAGATGGGCCAACAGTGGTTTTATATCAACAGTGGTTTTTGCCTTGGAACTCTCTCATGGACACCATTTTCACCCAGTCTCTTTTTCTTATTATTGACCTTGACTGGCAAGTGAGACCTGCAGTTGTTTAAATGTTGTTCTGGGTTCTTTTGTGACCTCCTGGATTAGTTGATCATGCCCTTCAGGAATAATTTTGGCCGGCGGGTCACTCCTGGGAAGGCTCTCTAGTGTTCCATGTTTTTTTCCATTTGTGAAGAATAGCTCTCACTCTGGACCGCTGGAGTCCCAAAGCTTTAGAAATTACTCTGTAACTTTTTCCAGACTGACAGATAATTAAGGACATTTTCTTATCAGTTCTCGAATGCATTCAGATCGGTGAATAATGTGTTGATTTTGAGATCTTTTATCTGCTCCTTTATGTTTTAGACAGGTTTTATTTTAGTGATCTCTTGATTCCACAGGTCTGGCAGTAATCAGGCCTGGTTTTGGATAGTAGTGAAATTGAACTAAACTTTTCAGGTATTGACCCCGGGCAGGGAGACGAGGAGACGGACGCAAGTGCAGGTAGGGTGAAAATAAATAATAATTTAATAAATAAATAACAAATAAACAAAGAAACAAGGAACGAGTAACACTAAAAAAAGAAACACAAATAACCAATAACCAAAACAAACGAGCGATAATAATAAACAAACCAAACAGGGCAGGGAAATATAAACAAGGGAATAAACTAATAAACACAAAGCAGGGGTATATACAAGGAACTAGGGAACACGGAAATAAACAAGAAACTAGAAACATTAAACAAGAGATAAACAAAGGACAAGGGCTAAAGCTAAGAAAACGAGGGCTAGGCTAGAAAACACCAGAACGACAAAACAACAGAGGAAGGTGCAAAGACCGACGGAGGACAAGTGGCACAAGGGATCTATTTAACAAACAGGAAACACACTAGAATTGGAAACACCTGGGGAAGGGGCGGAGCTACAAATGAGAAACAGGTGGTGGAAAACTACTGACAGGAGACACAGAGGGGCACAGGTCACGTGGGGAAAACACAGAGAGACATGAGACAGGGCTAAGACGTGACAGAAGCCTCCCCCTAAACGCGCAGCTCCCGAGGCGCGTAAAAACGAACCCCGGGGGCTGGCGGCAGGGAGAGGCTGGGGAAAACAGGAGTCGAGACCGGGGATTGAAACGGAGACAGGACAGAGGACAGAGACTGGACGAGAGACTGGACAGGGCTAGGAGACTGAACAGGGAACTGGACAGGGGACGGAGACTGGACAGGGAACTGAACGGTGGACGGAGACTGGACAGGAGATGGAGACAGGACAGGACACTGGACAGGGGACGGAGACTGAACGGGGCACGGAGACTGAACGGGGCACGGAGACTGAACGGGAGACTGGACATGAAACTGGACAGGAGACTGGATGGGACTGGACATGGGAACAGGGACGAGGACATTAACAGTGACAGAAACTAACACAGTGACTGGGACAGGAACAGAGACAGAAACGTGTACAGGGACATAAACAGAGACAGGGACCAAAACAGGTAGAGACATGGGGACCAGAAACACGGGTGGGTGCCCAGGACTGGCAAAAGTCCGGGGAAAAGTCTGAGACAAAGTCTGAGGAGCCAGCCTGGGCACAGTTCTGGGGTCAAAGTCAAGGGACCTCGGTGCCTGCCTGGGTCCTGGGGCCCTGGAGCCAAACAAAGTTCTGGGAGCAGGAACCGGTGGGGTGGCAACTCGGGCAGCGGGAGCTGGTGCTGGCGGCGTGGCGACTCTGGCAGCGGGAGCTGGTGCTGGCGGCGCGGAGACTGTGGCAGCGGGAGCTGGTGCTGGGGGCGTGGCGACTCTGGCAGCGGGAGCTGGTGCTGACACGGAGGCTTGAACAGCTGGAGCAGACACGGAGGCTTGAACAGCTGGAGCAGACACGGAGGCTTGAACAGCTGGAGCAGACACGGAGGCTTGAACACCTGGAGCAGACACGGAGGCTTGAACAGCTGGAGCAGACACGGAGGCTTGAACAGCTTCAGCAGACACGGAGGCTTGAGCAGCTTCAGCAGACACGGAGGCTTGAGCAGCTTCAGCAGACACGGAGGCTTGAGCAACTTCAGCAGCATATGCAGGCTCTGGGACAGCAGGAGTCCGGGGGCGTGGTTCAGCAGCCGAAGACACCTCGGAGATGGGCGTGGCCGCCGAGTGAGTTTCGGAGCTGGGCGAGTGGAGATCCAGCGTAGCAGCAGCGGGGCTTGAAATCGCGGGTGGATCAAAAACCCGGACTGGATCTACAGCCTCGCCTGCAGCGCTGCAGCTGCAGGGCTTGAGAGTGCGCTTGCCGCAAAAGTCGCGAGAGTCACAGAGCGCGTCATGGGAGGCTGATGGACGAGTCGGGACGGCCTCTGGAGCTGTGCGGCCGAGAGCCGGGTAGAGCACCGCCCCTGGGGGGAACGGTAAAGGAGCACGGCCTGGTGCAGGGTAGAGCTCCTCTTCGTCTTTGGAGCTGCTGGGAGCGCACCCGAGAAAGTCCCATGAATCCCGCTCCTTGAGCCTCGGGTACATGGAGGCACCGAGGCTCATAGCACCAATCCTCATCGCCCCCCCCAAGAAAATCCTCCCCGGAAAAGGGGTCCTCATCCGGCTGGCGGAACCCCTTAAAACGCCTACCCCGAGGCCTGCGGCGTCCTTGAGGCCTCGAGGTGTCCTGCGCCGGGGTCCCGCAAGGAGCACGGCGAATCGCCATCCTGGAGCCAGTCCACGCAGAACCTGCTGTGTCCATGTTTGGTCGGTCTTTCTGTCAGGTATTGACCCCGGGCAGGGAGACGAGGAGACGGACGCAAGTGCAGATAGGGTGAAAATAAATAATAATTTAATACATAAATAACAAATAAACAAAGAAACAAGGAACGAGTAACACTACACAAAGAAACACAAATAACCAATAACCAAAACAAACGAGCGATAATAATAAACAAACCAAACAGGGCAGGGAAATATAAACAAGGGAATAAACTAATAAACACAAAGCAGGGGTATATACAAGGAACTAGGGAACACGGAAATAAACAAGAAACTAGAAACATTAAACAAGAGATAAACAAAGGACAAGGGCTAAAGCTAAGAAAATGAGGGCTAGGCTAGAAAACACGAGAACGACAAAACAACAGAGGAAGGTGCAAAGACCGACGGAGGACAAGTGGCACAGGGGATCTATTTAACAAACAGGAAACACACTAGAATTGGAAACACCTGGGGAAGGGGCGGAGCTACAAATGAGAAACAGGTGGTGGAAAACTACTGACAGGAGACACAGAGGGGCACAGGTCACGTGGGGAAAACACAGAGAGACATGAGACAGGGCTAAGACGTGACACAACTTTCCAAAAAACTGTAATTAATCACAGTTAATTTATGGGAGGGGGGCTATTTTTGTGTGGATATTTTTTCCCTTAATACATTAAATCATCATTTAGTGTTTTTATATTTACTCAGGTTATATTTGTCTGATATTAAAGTTTGTTTGATAATCTGATATGTAAGTATGATGAAAATGCAGGGGGCAAATACTTTTTCACACCACTGTATGGATGTGTAAAATGTAATTAAATGTAACTGTAAATAAAATGTAAATAAAAAAAATGCTATGATGCAAATCCCATACACACATATTTGATTAACAATAGAACACAAGACAATGAGTGCACAATGATATTTGAGATAAAAAATACAAAAACACTAAAAAATATTACATTTATTATTCATCATTTCAAAAACATTCTACTGCAACAAAATCAATGTTAAAGTTTCATTCAGTATAAATATACCAATTTAAATGATTCAGTTGAAACAAAACAATCTGTATACCTTTGTCTATTTTGTCAACAACAGTAATTTACCAAGCCTGTAAATGTATCAAATATAATATAAATATATTATATAAATAATATGACACAAAAATAATGTAACATAACAACAACTCTACCCTAAAATTAAAGAATGTTTAGTGTATGCATAAAAACTACAAACCTTAAGATTTTACAATAAACTACAAAACACAAACATATCTGATGAATTTCATGAAAGCAATGCAGGAAACGACTCTTACAGGGACTCTTTCAGCAACACAATGCTAAACTACATCCATCACAGCAGCAAGGATTTACAGTAGAGCACTGCTCTCCTCACTTCACACAGTGGTAGACATGAACCTGTCCCAACTGCATCAAGTTTAAAATAAGTTAATGTTTTTCATGAAATGGTAAAATGTCTCACTTTCAACATCTGATATGGGTTTATGTTCTATTGTAGGGTTTTTAACCTGATACCATCTTTAGGGTGAGGGAGATGCTACAGTATGTAGTGACTAGAACTCCAGAAGCTCATAACAGTGCAGTACAACCCATGATAAACAACAAATTATAACCACCATCTTTACTGAACCTTTATTTTACTAAACTTAACTTCATATGATTACATTTTACCTCAATCACTTTAGGGGCCGTAGGTAAAATACTAGGCAGAAGGAATAATGAATAAATGAACAAATTAACAAAAATAAATTTCACAAATATGACGTTGTGATGTCAAACCCCTGGAAAATATATATGCACATTTCTTTATAGTGTACCGTTAGTTTGACATCATTTTTTGGGTATTTCTCCCTATAGTGCTGCTCTGTGCTGAAGATGTGATAGGTTTATGCTGCAATATTGATCAATATTAGTAAAACTAAGCAATTTATTTTGGATCCTAAAAATACCCCCCAAAAAAGGTTAAGAAACTGTTTTATTGTTAATAACAACTGGGTTCTCTTCTTATTAGCATTTTAGCCAACATTTTTTGGTTGCAGTTGTAAATAGAAATGTAGAAATCTGACGGAGAGAATGCTAAAAAAAAGTATTTATTTTCACTGTTCTGCAGCATTTCATCCATCTGCAGTCAGACGTCATAGTATGTGTGTGTGTGTGTGTGTGTGTAGCACTCTGGCAGAGCTCTGCAGGACAGAAGGCTGTGATGCTGAGGTGAGCGAGACTGGCACAGTCATCAATAAGTAAAGGGAAAAAATGCTGAATCATCACTGAGGCTGGGGGGCTCTGCGGACCATCAAAGCGAGGGAGGATGGGGGGATTTAGGGATGCAGTAAGCAGAACCGCAGACCAGAACAAAAAGAAATACAGTTAAGGAATTAGAAGAAGTAAATATAGCTTTGACAAAGGATTTAAGTTTAGTGATAGATACATACATAAAAATAGAACCGGTCAAAAGTTTTAGAACACCACCATTTTTCCCCATTTTTGAGATTTAATCCCCTCAGGCCCAGTCAATAAATATAAATATGGTACAAAATCCAGTGTAAAACAGTGCTGGAACAGATTACTGTGTTACTGCAGCATTTACACACTTTCATCATAACAACTAGAAAAAGACACAGAAACAGAGTAAGTATTAAAAGTATGAGTATTTTCTTTAGAGATATTACAGATGAAGTCAAAGAGCAGCGAGTACTGTTTCCTACAAGTTCAAAAGACTCTGGTACAGGAAGAGGTCTGGCTGACCCACATGGCAACAGCGCCTTTAGCTCAGCTTAACACTGAACGTCTTAGTTTCAGCAGTGAATAGAAGAATTAGACTTCTGACTGAAAGGCTTTATTCATACATGTGCATGTGCATGTGCATTGGCTCGGCTACACTGTAAATGAAGGCCACCCTCAATGTCCTTTGTGTTTGAATAAAGGATGATTGAAATCTTTTTTTTTAATCTGCATTTTTTCTATCGCAGTGTGAAAGGGCCTTTTCTCTGCTTGTGTTCCTTTTACATATTCTACAATTCTGTAAATATGATTCTGAGAAAAAAAGAAAAAAAAAACTCAAACTGTTGGATCAGAGCTATTTACAAGCTCCACAGTGTCAACTAATAGTTGACCAAGGAACTGCAGCTTCCTATGACTATGCTATGAGCCTAGAACATAGCTGTTGTAATCCTTAACCCCTTACATATGATCAGACCAGGTCTCAGAATCAACTAATTAGAGAAGTACTGCTGTTTTCATGTTGAAAACCAATATTGATAGATAATAGATCGAAACACAATTCATATTCAGCAGAGTTACTAAATAATCAAAGACAGGGTGGAGTTCTGCAGGTACTCACACTCAGTGACGACGTACAGCTGGATAATTCCGTGGCCCTGGATCCGATCAGGAGGGTTACGTACGTAACAGTTGTAGATTCCCTCATCTGTTATCTGTACGTCTGAAATGGTGATGGAGAGATCGTTTTTATCCAGATTCCCAGCGAACTTCACCCGCTCTCCAAAGCGCTCTGTCCTCAAAGGCACTATTTTGTTCTTAAAGGTCATAAACTAAAAAAAGAGAAGAGATAGTTAGATATGTAACAAAATAAATGTATACACTGAAGAAAATATATAATATTTTATATTTCTATAATGAAACAATAGATATTCTGTTTGTATGATAACCTAACCAAAACTCATACTGATGTAGCAGTGTAGAAATTCTAAATTATGATTCTAGACTCAGAATAACTATTTTTGTTTGGACAATATTTTTTCCTAAAAACATTTTCAGTTATCAGTCTTGTGCCACTTATATACTATAGCTTGCAAAACTATTCATCCTCTAACTTTGTCACTTTACAACCATATCAGTACTTAGTACAGACATCTTTCACTGCAATTACAGTAGCAGGTATTTTGGGGGTATGTCTCTACCAGCTTTAAACATCTAAACACTGAGATGTATGCCCCGTTCTTCTTTACAAACAGCTCAAGTTCAGCCTGATTGGATGGAGAGTGTCTGTGAACAGCAATTGTCATCGCTTGCCACAGAAGCTCAGTGGAATATAGGTCAGGACTTTGACTAGGGCATTCTAACACATTAATATTATTTTATCTAAAGCAATAAGTCGTTTGAATTGGAATATAAACACTTCTAAAAATCCTAAATAAATAAAACACCAGGGCATTCATGTTAATGGGCTGCCTTTGCTTAGAATTATATAATGGACAATATACATTTTAGCAAATATTACTGAGGTATGTCTATTTTTGTAAGATAAATTGATAATGTAATTATCAGGCCTATGCATCAGTTGAGTTATATTATAAAAAACTACGATCTAAACACTATTCCATAGTTAGTACAGTGATTTGTATTTAGAATATGCTGCACACATAACTTAAATAGGACTAATACTGTCTGTAATGATCAGTATTTTTGAAGCACTACACTGTAAATTCTACTTATTATTATTAATAAATCCACACTCAGTTCATTCCCAGTTTAAGTTAAGGTGAATTAATTAAATTGAGTTATACCGCATTGTGTGACTTATATGTGATTTTAAGACATGTTTAAGTCAAATGAAGTAAGAAGTAAGAAGCAGCAGATCTGATCTCATCTCACCATCTCCTCTGTATCATTGGAATTCTCCTGGTATGTCCAGTTCATAGCGAACTTGGTGTGATCCAGTCTGTAGCAGGACGTGAAGCTGCAGGAGATGCGGACCATGGTTCCATTCAGTGCATTGATTTGGTGAGCTACGAGTACGTCCATGGCAGATATAGAGGAGGCTAAAACAGTAAAACAGATTTTATTAATTAGTGATTAAATGTATTAGTGCATTTGTAACACCCACAATGTATTGTTCACTGTATTTTTTTTTGTTGTTTATTTTGTTTTGCTACATTATAAAATTCTGCTGTGGTAGCTTAAATCAAATATTGCTGTTGCCAGAGATGTCCTGTAGGGTGCCGCTTGGTAACTACTGCGTATAGCAGCTCTGACTTGAGGAGCACAATCAAGCCATATTTTCTCATGTCTCATCCTTTTTACCCAGTTTATAAACATGTCATGTCAAGTTTGAACAAAGTAGTAGTTTATAACTCTGTTAGACAAAGAGCAGAAGTCATGAAATAATGGCTATATCACAGTTTTCATGTTTTAAAGTAAAAGTCCTTGGCATTTCACATTTTTAATTTGTTTTGTATGGTTCTAAGGCGGTATGAATTTAAATAGCAGCAATATTAGCATGTATATTTCTTATCTAGTAATAGTCAAAAGGCAGTATGAGTCTCCGAATTATCCAACAGTCTAAAGCGCTGGCACTATGATCTGGTGATCTCCAATTCAAATTCAAATTCCAACTCAAATTCGACTCCTGTTCATTTAGCTTTCCATCAGCTACCAGAGCCCTAAGAGAGCACAATCAGCCTTGCTCTTTCTGGGTGGGTAGATGGCGCTCGATCTTTACATCACTCCAAAAGGACAAGGACTTGCTCAGCACAAGGCATCTGTGAGCTGATGTATCTGAATCGAGTCGCTGCACTTTCCTCTGAGCGCGCTTTGATGCTACTCGGCAATGCTGCATCAGCAGCAGTTGGAAAAGAGCCAGTGGTAGATTTCACATGTATCGGAGGAGGCATGTGCTAGTCTTCACCCTCCTGGTGTTGGGGCATCACTAGTGATCGGGGGAGTCCTAATAAGTGGGTTGGCTAATTGGCCCTGTAAATTGGAGAGAAAATGGAAAAAAAAAATAGAAAAAAAAAAAAAACTAAGCCTCAGTTAGCATTATTAGTGTTCCCATATATGTAATTGTAAGGATGTTAGCCTGTTACAATCTAAACTATTTCTCTACTCATGACTATATATAATGTTTAAACAGACACAACATATATATCACATGAGCACATACGTGTGCACATCGCCTACCTCACCAACATCAAAAAAACACATATATGCACATGCCTTAAAGCAAAATGACGCCTGAATTCCACTTTGACTGATCAAATTCAGGTCACATGTCCGTCCATAGATCAGATATGTATCTTATTTAGAAGCACATATGAAAGTGACTACAATCTGATTTGGCGCTATAATCAGATAAATAGGATAAACCTGCGGTGAAGAATATTGTTTTTTAAATTCTAAGAAACTGACACCAATAAATCCATAATTCCTGGCATTTAATTATTTAGGAGTATTTTTTCCTCTTCAGTAACACAGATGCTGTGAAGTATCGTAGAGAATTGTCTTGTTGTGATATATCAATTATCAGAATCGTCACAGTATCGTGATATCATTGTTAATGCAAAAAACATAGTGTAATAATATCATATTGTGAGATATCCTGTGATTCCCACCCCTACATACAACCCCCACAAACAACATAAACCCCCTAATAACCCCAAACAAGAAATAACCACAGTTGCAGTTGCAGGGTATGCTGGGAGCACAGCAAACTCAGGAGACGGAGACTTTGAGGCTGATTACACTGGGGAGAGCTGAAACTGCACATGATTTTTAGTCAGTAGAGCCCAATGAAAAGGGAGACTGTAATACCACAGGGTTTGGAAAGATGAACCAGTTTGTTTGGAATAAATCTGAGGCTAAATTACAATAACCATCAAATTATTACATTGATCTGATTATCAAAGGCACATCTATTGTGCTATTTTGTTACACTAATCTTACACTAACAGAAAATGTGGGATTTGTTCTGTTTATGAAGATAGATGGGTAACGCTTTCTTTTACAGTACCCTAAGTTCTAGGTATTAACCAGGTAATAGTGAGGTACAAACTCGGAAGTACTAAGTAATTATTTTTGGTAACAAGATGGTAAGTACCAGGAAAGTCTTGCCTAATTACACTGAAATGTCTAGGTATTAACCAGGTAATAGTGAGGTACAAACTCGGAAGTACTAAGTAATTATTTTGGGTAACAAGATGGTAAGTACCAGAAAAGTCTTGCCTAATTACACTGAAATGGAACTAGGTAATAAACAGGTACATGGGTGGTACAAACTCTAAAGTACTAGGTAATTATGTTGGTTAACAAGATGGTAAGAACCAGACAGTTCAATTTAATTACACTGAAATGTCTCACAGGTTCTAGGTAATAACCAGGTAAGTGTGAGGTACTAACCCCAGTAACATGATGATAAGTACCAATACAGTCTCCTTACCCTGAAATATCTCGCAGGTTCTAGGTAATAACCAGGTAAGTGTGAGGTACTAACCCCAGTAACATGATGATAAGTACCAATACTGTTCATTTTAATCAGTCTCTATTTATTTGACTGAGAAATCCCTAAAAATGAATTTAAGGTTTATAGAGTGGAATTCTTCACTAGGAAGACAGCACAGGAATGGAATACTTGGCCATATGTTTAAAGACATTAGAGCATGTTACAAGGTTTAAGGGTGAAAAAGTATACCATAAGAATAAAGTGTTGAATATGTGTATTTACCCCCTTTTTAAACATAATTTGTAGAATAAGGTCTTACATGTTAAATATATATATATATATATATATATATATATATATATATATATATATATATATATATATATATATATATATATATATATATTTAACTTATACATATAAATTAAAACTGCTTAAAAATCAGGGTTATTAAAACTACCAAATATTGATTTCTGAAATTTTAAAACATTATTATAGTTGTTTCTAAATTAATATTAACTGCTTTTGTTTGCATTATTTGAGATCTGAAAGCACTAAAGCATCTTTTTCATTATTTTGACCATTTCTCATTTTCTGCTCTAAATTACAATATTTTTATTTAGTATTTGGGAGAAATGTTGTCAGTAGTTTATAGAATAAAATAACAGTGTTCATTTTACTCAAACATGTACCTATACATAGTAAGATCAGAGAAATAGAAAATTTGAAGTGGCTTGGAAGGGTCAAGGGGGCGAAGGCAAGCTCCTGCCCGCAAGCTGCTTACCCCAATAAAAGCTGTCCTCAGCTTTCATTGTATATATATAAGTTCAGTAATGCATGCTTGGTTGTGTCAAAAAAGAGATAAATAATAAACAGTAAACAGTTCTGTTTTGTTTTGAAGTTGTATGTTGTTCTTTTTGAAGTGCTTATTTGTTGAACTACATGGTAAGAACTGAGTAAAACCAGAGAAATAAGCTCTGCTCTCTTTTACAGTCCTTTTACTCCTTTATTAAGCAGAAAGTTCTGTTAGTTACACAGTGTTTTATATGGTACTTACAGAAAGTTGTGTCACATTTAAGTAGTTATTATATATATTTCAATATATATATATATATATATATATATATATATATATATATAAAATAATAACTACTTAAATGTGACACAACTTTCTGTAAGTACCATGTAATATATATTCTTTTGGGTTTCTGAATGGGTTTTTGTATGTGAAACGTGAAACATCCAGTCCTGTAGGGGGAGCAGTGCCAGGGGGCGGGCGCTAGGCTGTGGCTTAGGTGAGCAACAGGAGATGGGTCTCAGATTCAGCTGAGAACTGGGAACACCGTGTCTTCTCTGTATCCAGGTGGGGAAATATGTGGAACTGTGCAAGTATAAATGTTTCCAAAGCACTATAAGAGGGATATTTGAGTGTATATGTTCGTTAAAAGGTTTTGCTGTGTAATATGAGCCGCTATGGTCTTGTGTGTTGGTGGACGCTCAGCATCGGGGAGCATTCACTACCGCGGCCCGCTAGCCGCGCGCCTGGCCGGCGCTCTTGCCTCTGCCACTAGCATTAGCCACTGCCCCCGCTAACCGCGCTCCTTACCGGCTCCCCGCTGTTATTCCTCTCGCTCTTTCGGTCGCTAACTTCGCTCTATAACCGTGTTTAAGCCTGTAATTATCTCTCGTGTGTTCGCGCTCTAGTTTTAGCTATTTTCGCTCGGTAATTGTGCCCGTGTGTCGCTGTTTCTCAAAGTAGCTCGGGCTAATTTCGCGCCTTCATTCCTATTGTTTCTCTATACATTTACGCTAGCATTAGCAGTCGCTGTTAGTTAAATACATGTTTATTAAAAGTCAAGTCAATTTTATTCTCTTTTTAAGAGCCAGTTTGGCCTTGTTAAAGTAAATATAGAGCCTCTGCCAACCACAATAATGAGTTATTACAGCTAGATAAGCTACAGTTTAAGGTTTCTCTAAGTAGTCATGTTTTTATACACTTTGTTCAAGTTTTATACTTTGGTCAATTCTATACACTCTATGCAGATACAAATATTAGAAACTCTGCTTAAAATGAGATTTAAAAGCACTAAGATGTAGTTAGTGTGCTCAGTAAAAGTTAAAGGTGTTTTTGGTAATGTAGTGTGTTAATATGAAAGAAGTTTGAGTATTGGTATATGTATGCATATGTAAATGTATTAATATAGAGTAGTATTTTTATATTCATATATATATATATATATATTTTTTTTTTTTTTTGTGTAGAAACAGTATTAAGAGGGTTTGCTGATTAAAAAGTAAAGGTAATATGTACTGTGATATACAGAGTTTTGTTAACTGAAAAAAAGTAAAAAAAAAAGGATTCTCTGTGAATGTATGTAAAATGCAGATGAGATGCAATGTGTATGTGAAACTGCAAAAGAAAGAGAAAAGAGACCAAAGTAAAAGTGGTTTAGTTTGTGTATGTTGTTAAATAAAGAGATTAAGCTGAGAACTCACTGGAAACACCGTCTCACTGTGTCTTCTCTGTATCCTGTATTCAGCTGATCTAGGCCCTGCTCACCCGGGGTCGCAAACTGTTATAGCCTAACCCACGCCTGGGGAGTGTAACAGTTAGTGTTTTTACATGGTACTTACAGTAGGATGTTCTACAGAGGGTTATTTGTTGAACTACACGGTAAGAACTGAGTAAAACCAGAAAAATAAGCTCTGCTTTCTTTTACAGTCCTTTTACTCCTTTATTAAGCAGAAAGTTCTGTTAGTTACACAGTGTTTTACATGGTACTTACAGTAGGATGTTCTACAGAGGGTTATTTGTTGAACTACACGGTAAGAACTGAGTAAAACCAGAGAAATAAGCTCTGCTTTCTTTTACGGTCCTTTTACTCCTTTATTAAGCAGAAAGTTCTGTTAGTTACACAGTGTTTTACATGGTACTTACAGAAGGATGTTCTACAGAGGGTTATTTGTTGAACTACACGGTAAGAACTGAGTAAAACCAGAGAAATAAGCTCTGCTTTCTTTTACAGTCCTTTTACTCCTTTATTAAGCAGAAAGTTCTGTTAGTTACACAGTGTTTTATATGGTACTTACAGAAGGATGTTCTACAGAGGGTTATTTGTTGAACTACATGGTAAGAACTGAGTAAAACCAGAAAAATAAGCTCTGCTTTCTTTTACAGTCCATTTACTCCTTTATTAAGCAGAAAGTTCTGTTAGTTACACAGTGTTTTATATGGTACTTACAGAAGGATGTTCTACAGAGGGTTATTTGTTGAACTAAATGGTAAGAACTCAGAGAAATAAGCTATTTCTTCTCTGTTATCAGGTATTGACCTTTTATTTTTAAATCAAATAAATAGAGACTGATTAAAATTAACAGTATTGGTACTTATCATCATGTTACTGGGGTTAGTACCTTACACTTACCTGGTTATTACCTAGAACCTGCGAGATATTTCAGTGTAAGGAGACTGTATTGGTACTTATCATCATGTTACTGGGGTTAGTACCTCACACTTACCTGGTTATTACCTAGAACCTGTGAGACATTTCAGTGTAATTAAATTGAACTGGCCTTGTTCTTACCATCTTGTTAACCAACATAATTACCTAGTACTTTAGAGTTTGTACCACCCATGTACCTGTTTATTACCTAGTTCCATTTCAGTGTAATTAGGCAAGACTGTCCTGGTGCTTACCATCTTGTTACCCAAAATAATTACTTAGTACTTCCGAGTTTGTACCTCACTATTACCTGGTTAATACCTAGACATTTCAGTGTAATTAGGCAAGACTTTCCTGGTACTTACCATCTCGTTACCCAAAATAATGACTTAGTACTTCCGAGTTTGTACCTCACTATTACCTGGTTAATACCTAGATATTTCAGTGTAATTAGGCAAGACTTTCCTGGTACTTACCATCTTGTTACCAAAAATAATGACTTAGTACTTCCGAGTTTGTACCTCACTATTACCTGGTTAATACCTAGATATTTCAGTGTAATTAGGCAAGACTTTCCTGGTACTTACCATCTCGTTACCAAAAATAATTACTTAGTACTTCAGAGTTTGTACCTCACTATTACCTGGTTAATACCTAGAACTTAGGGTACTGTAAAAGAAAGCGTTACCGATAGATGTACTATATTAACATGTTAATATTAATATAATGCAGTGTTACTAAAACGGATGCAGTAAGGCGTGTCAGCAATACAGCTTTCAAATGTTAATATTAATCTTTTCTTCTCTTTCTGTGCATATGAAATCATTTAAGATTGTATTTAAATCTGGGTCTCGTAACTATTCTCCTGTATGTGAAGAGAGCAGTACCACACCCAGTCCTGCAGTTCTGCTGCACCACACACACACACACACACTACAGCAGCGGCGGCACAAGAGCTTACGCAGCACTTATCACAGTCCAGACAGATGACTGCACTGCTGCAGCAGAACATGCGCGCGCACACACACTCGTGCGCACAAACAGCTGAACTATGTTCTGCTCTGTGTACTGACAAAATGCCATAATGTTATTTTAGAATAAATATCTGACAGGTCTAAATATTTAAACTTTGTCATTGATATGTCATAGATGAAATCAGACACTCATGGTAAAAAAACAACAGCTTTAATATGTAGCCCTAAACCAAAAAAAAACAGGGTCAAAAACAGACAGAAACCTAGCCAAAACATTTGAGCAAAACAACAGACCTAAAACCGAAGAAAAAACTAGGTCAAAAAACAAAACAAAAAATTGGGATAAGCTTAAGTTAAACATTCAGAAAAATAACATATTGCAGCATGCAGCTTAAAAACAGTGGTGATACTTCGCAAACATATGTACAGGAGTTCACAGCTGAAACAGATTAGTACTCAGGTGAAGCTGATCCAGCAATCAAATACTGGTTTTTTGGCTGAGCCACGTGACTGACTGGTGCCTCTAATACTAACTAAATACTAACTCGTTTTGATAGGGTAATACACAAATTAACTAAAAGGTTGTTGATTCTCACAAACCAGGACATTTTAAATGTTTGATCTTGAGAATAGCTGGTGAATTAGCCCCACTAAATATTGTCTCAACTTTAATAGGGGTGCCAAATATTTTGAAAGTTTTAGAAGAGAGGAAGGATTGGTGGTCCCAAAAGTAAATTGATTAATATGACAATGAGATAAAGCATCTATTACACATGCAGAAGCTGATGAGCACAGATCCAGGCATTGCTTGTTTGGGATTTGACACAACCTCCACTGACCACTGTCAGAGGACACCAGATTCTTGGGATTCATGGCGACTATAATACCACAGGGTTTGGAAAGATTTAAACAGATTACCAGGGATTTGGTTGGAGGCTTGATTACACTGATTACTTATTAATCTGATTATCAGAGGTAAACAGTAACAGCAGCAGAACTACACTAATGTTTTATTCCACTCTCTCTCTTTGGAAACATTTAATATTTTTCTAATAATTTGTAGCAATTATACACAAACTTTAATATGTACCTGTAAGTTCTGGAAGACACATCATATCCTGTTCCACCACAAGTACACTGTATTTTTAAATGGCCTATTCCATTTCTGTAAAAGTATATTCTGTAGCTAGCTGTGGTTTACTGGAAAAATCATTAGGTGTCAGTCACTGAGAACCACACATATTTAGCTATCAGGGAGTGAGGGCAGACCACTTGAGAGAAAGATTGTGCATTGTATCGGAGCCAATCCAGAGATATCAGCATACACTGTAATGTGTTCCATACCATCATGGGCACGTTATAACTGTTTTATCTGTTCTCTACCATTAAAGATCTTTATGTTTTATGTTCAGTTTGATGCTAGGAATTGATTGAGTTGCGATTGCTCTGCTCCTGGACGATGGAAATGTATATAAAAACACTTAATGCCACATTACATTTAACATATCAAGATACAGGCTGATGGTCTACCTGCTGTGCATTACTGCCTGACGCACCTCCATCAGTGCCTTGCATGTGTGCTCCCCTGAACATCCTGGGCATGAATGGGTCATCAGCTGGTGACCACCAATCATGGATGTTTCGCTCCTTTAACCCCAGTACATCTCCTGGTGGCGGAGCGATGGCAGAGATCTTTCCCTGCCACCCCCTGCTGATGCCCTAGATGTTATTTTGGCCCCAACTCCTATGCTTCCTCTTTAGCCACAGCCAGAAACTGCCCTTCTCTGCCTCCTCTGCCAGTTCTCTCATGGCTTTGCGACATCCTGCTCCTGTACATCCCAAGTCACGGAGCAGGCGAACAGTCGATTACCCGACGAAGCCCCTACATCACACTTTGACAGGGCACATGACTGCCTTCCATCCAGCCTCCCTGCAGTCTTCCACCAGGTCTGCATACCTTGCATGCTTCCGCTCGTAAGCGGCCTCCAAACCCTCCTCCCACGGGACAGTGAGCTCCACCAACAGGATGGTCTTACGTGGCTCAGACCACATAATCAAGTCTGGCCGGAGGGATGTTTCAACAATCTCCCGTGGGAAATGGAGCTGCTTCCCCAGGTCGACCCTCATAGACCACTCACTGCTGGGTGACAGAATTTTTGATGGTACTCTCTGGCCAGGTGGCTTGACGTTCTCTCCGGCCCTTGCAAACAGGACTGGACGTATTGATGGAATAGGCGGTCTACTGTTAGCCTCCTGTCTACATGACTCTGCCACCTTCCTCAACACTAGGTCGTGTCGCCACCTGTAACGACCTTGGGACAAGGCTGTCTTGCACCCTGACAAGATATGCTGGAGGGTTGCATTGCTGGTATTGCAAAGGGGGCAGGTCTCTTCCACACCAAACCACTGGTGGAGGTTTCTGGGACATGGTAGGGTGTTATAGGTGGATCTTATCAGGAAGCTGAGCCTGGCTTGGGAGATCTTCCACAGGTCAGACCATGACAAGGACCTGTCTGTGACGCCTTCCCAGGACATCCAGCTCCCTTGCCGGCTCTGAGCCACCGCTTTGATTTTGAGGCGCTCCTGCTCGGCCCTTGTCACTTCTGCCACCATAGCTCTCCGTTCTTCCTTGGAAGCCTTTGACCAGAAGAGGGGGGTCTCACTCCTCCCAAGGCCTGCTCGCCCTTCCTGAATGCTGCCGACTACCTCACGATGTTTTAACCGGCTGATTGCCATGTCAACCTCTTCCTGGGCTTTCCACTTCCGCCCTGTTCGTATCTGAGGGCCGGCTGCTCTCACCAGTTGGTCAGTAGACTCCCTCAACTCCAGCACCAACCGAACCTTCTCTTGCTTGTATCCCAATGGACCGCAGTGGCAGTTGTAGCGTGTTTCCCAGTCCCAGCCACTTCCTGATGAATGAGTCTGCTAACCTATCCATCTTGTCTACCACAGAGGAGGGCACTTCACTCATCTTCAGAGGCCACATCACCCTTGGGTAAAGTATGAACTGGTAGCTCCATACTTTATACTTGCTGGGTTGCTGACTCTGACTGATCCTGGCTAGGCCATCTGAGAGCTGCTTCCTCACTGTCTCGCCCATTTGCCTGTCAGAGAGGTCTGCTGTATAGGTACGGCCCAGGCTGCGGACAGGCTTAATGCCACATTACATTTAAAGGAACAGTCAGTAGTGAATGAGACTGAGTGTATAAAATCACTACAGGTTTTAAACTGACTTTTAAAGTGAAAGTAGATACACATGGGTCATATCTAATAGACATTTAATTAAACTCAAGTGGACTAAAGCTGATTACCTGAAAAGATTTTAGTTTTAGTTTAGTTAAAATCATTATACCGTAGTTTAATTAACACATTGATCTGAGAACAAACAATAAACTTAATAAAATAAACTAAATGAGCTGAACTTGTTCTATCTATGCTGACATTACTCAAACAGTGATCTTTAAATCTGGACCTTAATTTTAGTATGCAGTCCTAGACTTTGTTCTTTTTCGTCTGTGTGATGCCAACTGGACAATCAGTTAGTGTACCTAGCTGTTGGTAAAGCTGGTAAAGTTGGAGTGCTGCACAGTTTACTGATATAAGATTTAAATTAGTTGAGTAACAGGTATTGATGGCATCATTCTGCCACAGTAGCATATAACCAACATAATGCCACTTGTGTTAATTTAATAAATTCAATATATAGGGAAGTTATATTTTACAGTGTGTATTAACTCTTAAAGATCTCAATTCATTGTTTTTTCATTTATTTTAAAATATCTAGTTGTGGTCTCTAGTATAAATGAATGCCATGTGAGCTGTTGTTTTTTTGTAAAAAAAAAAGTGCTCAGGTGTTTCTATTTAGCCCTGCTTTAGATTACTGTATCACTTTGAAGAAAGACAGGATTTCGTCTCTTGCTCATGAATATTCATACATGCAAACATATCGCATCTGATTAGCTAATAGTACAGCAGCCTTCCCCCACAGTCAATTTTACAGCTCTAAAACTCAAAGGACGAAATGTTTTCTGAGATACAGCCTTAGATATAGCACTGAGTGCTAGATAAAGTAAACCCTTAAATTTCACTTAACGTCAGACTCTCAGCGTCACTCAGTGTCGAATGGCCGAAAGAAACGTTAGCAATGCCACAGGCTGAGCGTCCCTGTGGCATTGATACAATTTCTTTCAGTTAAACTAATGCTGCTAAACTCTTACCTCAGACTTGGTGCTTGGGCAGTTTCACCACATCAAAGCCCCAGAGTTTGCTCTGTACTATAAAATCTGACCCAACAGATTTCCCTGGTGTATATTTAAGAACTCTGTAAAACATAGAATCAACCTGAGATGAACCTACAGCTACTTACACAAGATAGCTAACACTAACTAGCTGTGTAAAAAGAAGCTGTGAGCTCCAAGCCGAGGTGGGCAAGGCCATGAACTCACTGATTGACACCAAACGTCTCTCTGATCAACTCATATTTTTTAGGATTTTCTTTTACTAGCTACTGCAGAAAGGAAAACTGAGAACCAGTTTCATGTGCAGCATCATATAGAACTCTAAGAACAATCTTTTCATTTTTAGTATTTTGTTTTTTCGGGAAGCAGGTTTAAATGATTATGGTTATGTGATGTACTATGCAGATGTACAGTGTTTTAATGCTTTTGTTGTTTATTGGTGTTTTGTCTCGTAGGCTCTGCATCTCTACATTACTCTGCAGGACGTGGTTACGGACAACTTCCCTCTGCTGTTGCTATTACTCCTCATCGACTGAGCTCCCCATGCTGCAGCACCAGCAACTTCATCATGCTCACTCCCCCTCTTTCTCTTTCTCTATTTTTCTATTTCTCTCTTTCTTCCTCTTTATATTTCTCATTCTTTATTTTTCTTTCTATTTTTCTTTCTATTTTTCTTTCTCTTTCTATTTCTCCCTCTTTGTATTTCTCTCTCTCTCTCTCTCTCTCTCTCTCTCTCTCTCCCACACTCTCTCTGCTGCAGTTTGGTCAAACCCCTCCCTCTAGAAAAATGTCCTTCCTCTTAAGGAGAAATGTGTACCTGCCATGGACAGACACATACACACACACACACACACACACACACACCATCATGAGACACATTTCTGTCTCCCAAGACAAATCTGCAGTACACACAGTACAGTGCGGGGTAAGGTCATCGCATCCTGCGGCATATTAATAAAGACACACACACACACACACACACACACACACACACACACATAAACAGCTGCAGAGTGAACATTCGGGCCGGGGCGTTGCCCAATAACAGAAGTATGTCAATGTCACCCCACCCACTCGCTCACCTTCATGTATATTTAGCTCATTTCTCCCAGTGTTCCCCGTTCTTATAGTGACCAACATAACCGTCTTCTATTCCAATTGATTATTATCATATTAACTAGGGTTGGGACAAAACATTGTTATTGTGATATTACGTTTGTGATACATTATCGATACACAGCGTATATATTATTACTGTAACATAGGCACTCTAAATTCCCTAAGACTCCCAATTAGAAATTGTGTGAAACTGACACCAGTAAATATATCATTTCGGATATTTGATTAGTATCTGAGTATTTTATTCCTTTCAGTAACACACATTCCGTGAAATATCACCACCTCTAATATTGGCAGGGACTGATTAATAAATCATGAGCACCTGGACGTGAACCAAAGCAGGCCCTGCCTCCAGCCACACATTTAGCGTTAAATACAAAAACTTTGCATAAATATGTTCTAAGAACATCCAGAAAATAGAATTGTGACAATTGTGTTAAAAATAATTGTGTTAAACTCTGCTTGCGTTTTACTAACACAACATGAATACAGTTCTATATGCTTAGATTGGTTGGCTAGAGTTCCTTGAAGGTGATAAGCTTAGCATAGCAGACAAACCAAGTCTCCCTGAAGCTGCGGGAGTCTCCCGCATTTCGGCAGGGGCTCCCGGATGCCCGCGAGTCACATATAATCTCCCGGAATTCAGAACAAGTGCCCCAAAGGCTCACACAGGCATGTGCTTTTTTTTCTCTAATCGCGTGTGGGAAGGAGAGAGAGAAAACAGAGAGGGTTCTAATTGGCCTGTTCTCTGCAAAGAGTCTGCGAGACAGCCAATCAGTTTTTAGTGTGGGCGGGCAGTGTTTTTCCCCCCCTCCCGGGCGGGATTTGTTCAGAGTGAGAGAAAGCAGATCATGGCAGAGGCAATATTAATAATTATTGTAATATGATATGAAATGTTTTTGATTTTGTGCAATTTCTTGTGATATTGATACTGTCAATTTTTGTCAAATAAAAAAAAAGCATAGGCAGGAAAGCAGAGGCAGGGGCTTCCAAAAAGAAAAAAGATAAAACTCATTTTATTTCAACTCTCCCTGAAATCAACTTTTGCAACTTGGGATGTCTGGCATAGCTTAGTTAATCAGCCAACAAATTAACACCCCTTTCACCAGTATAAAACCTTAATCTGTATCAAATTTCAAATTTTACCAAGACTACAGCTTTTAATCCTAAATCCCCTCTTGCAGTACACTCTTTTAAACCTTCAAATAAGCCTCCCAGTGCTAAACACTGTAGCTATGGCAAACAGTGCTTGGAAAGCAGATGTTTTTTGTCAGTTGTTTTGCTAGTGAAGTGTGCACTAAAGCAGGGTAGCAGGGTAAATAAGCTAAGGAAGTTGCTTTGATAAAAAAAAGTATGTTTTACGTTTAACTTGATGCTGATGAAATAGGTGCTAATGTGTAAACTAAATATCTACATAGGTAGTTCTGTCAATTCGTGTTGTCTGTAAGCTCAGCTTATTGAGATAAACAGAATTATCATGAAAAACACTTGAAAACGTGAAAAACTTTGGGTATGGGAGGTTAAGCTAAACTAAGCTAAACTGGCTGAAACCCTATAAATAGATAACCTTTATTTGTCTTCATTTACACTAGTTTACTTTTCTAGTGGTGAAAAGCCCTATATATTTTATTGTCACAATATACATCACAAAATGTAAATGTATTACAAATGTATTTTTCCAATATTCCAATATTATGACTAATTTCAGTAGCATGTATTTAACCAACCATCAATCAAGTCTCTTATGTAGCAGAATAACTACAGTACTGCAGTATCTCCACCCACTTCCACCAGCTCCATCTCCACACCCTCCCCTCACTGTCTGTGTTCTTCCACTCCCCTTTATTCTCAAGAGCAATGTAAAAGCAGACTTAGGTAAGTACACACACACACACACACTATGCTAAAATGATACTGTACTTAGTTACAATTCACTGCTATTAATATATACCATTATATATTATGACCTTCTGCTGGTTTCTAGGCTTACTGTCCATCTTATCAGTGCCACAGATCATAAATTAACCTTTGTATAATAATTATAGGCTGTAGTCCTGTATCTATTTCTCTGCATAATAACTGCATTATTATCCTTCTTCCCTCACAGGACCACCACAGAGCAGTTTTTATTTGGGCAGCTATTAATATAGGTCTCCCTAAACTTGGCACTGATTGGTTGTCAGTACAGCAAATTTCTTTTCCAGGTGTTGTGTGCTTGTCCTCAATGATTCTGACCATTGTTTATTTGGTCATGCAGTATTTTGTTCACTATTACATTAAGCTAAAACCAAAACAATAGCACACACATTTATAATATATGACCTGTGACTTTAAATGATAGAATGCAAATATTGAATATGAAATTCAAAGGGAAAAGGAAAAAGCAGCATGATAAAATTTGAGCAAAAACGGTTTAAACAGCCAGCATTTAAACTCCAATGCTCCAGCAGCACTGCTGTATCTGATCCACTCACTGTACCGTCACAACACACACTAACCCCTCATACACCATACACCACCACCATGCTAATCAGTGCTAATCACTGCAGTGCTGAGAATAAGTGCTGCCCTGTGGTGGTTTTCTCTCCGGTGGGGTCCTGAGTATTGAAGAACAGGGTGAAAGGAGCACAATAATAATCAAAGAATGAGATACAGAACTAAAGTCTGTAATTATTATACAGCTACAAAGTTGACAGTGAGTGTAGAAAGAAGGAGGTTGTCATAATCTTCTGATGGGACCGAGTATAGAGTGGAGTTGCAACCTTCCCGTGAGATATGCTTACATCTGATCAGAACACTGCAGGCAGTGTCACACTGATGAGACTGATGAGAACACTGATGGACATGTGTCACCTTGACCTTAGTGGCATTGTCTCATTAACTGAGTGTACCATCCATAACTGTAACTGTAGGGACTGAGCTGGCAGCATCCTTGAACTGCAAAGTCCCAGCGTATGACGGAGTGTGCTGTCCGGCCTGGAAACCCTGATTATGATGATGGTTAAGCTGTTCATCAGAGCAGGCCCATCTGTTTATGCTTCTTAGGTCTGCAGCAGAATGACAAGCTGCCCTCTAGTGGCTGGCAAACCAAACAGCAATCAGCTAGAAGCATTACTCTAACAGTAAGAGGCTGAGCTTCTCTGTTAAGTCATGTTTAAGCACAGCAGCTGCCCTTTAACATGGTTAAGAGATTTCTAGTCTTATCCTGAAAGGTAAATATGTTTGTAGGTGATAGTGTTTTTTGGACAGTGACCACACCGACCATATTAGTTAATAGACTGGCCAGCTGTTCAGGCAAGACTAGTTTCCTATATGCAACTGCAGATATATACTTCTGGACAGTGTTAAGACACCCAATTCCAGATAATCAATTTCTTAATTTAACAAGAAATAAAACCTTATGTAATGTGGTGCTTCTTGATAAGCTTTCTGTACATAAGAACAAAATATGAATGTTTTTATCTCAGATCTGTCCTAAGAATCATCTGCTCTGTTCTTGCCATTGGGATATAATTCTGATTTTATACAGCACTATGATATGATATAGAATTGTAAATTCATATATATATATATATATATATATATATATATATATATATATATATATATATATATATATATATATATATATATGTGTGTATATCTAGACTTGTTTATGAGGAATTATTTATATTATATATATTTATTTATATATATGTATATGTCTAGACATACAATTTCATTTGTATTTATTTGAATAAATCCATACATACCTATTCTATTAGTATATGTAACTAAATAAAAAAAAGACAGTATTGAAAAATGTAACCCTAAAATCTATAAATGACATCCCACACTGTAGGTGGAGCTATTTTCAGTGTAAAACAGACACAGTTTCTCTGGTTTCACTGTTAATAGATATATGTTTGAGTAGAAGTAACATTGCTGTTTTATTCAACTATGGACAACATTTCTCCCAAATTCCAAATAAAAATATTTTTATTTAGAGCATTTATTTGCACTAACAAAAATATGCAAAGCTTTCAGACCTCAGATATTGCAAAGAAAACAAGTTCATATTCATAAATTTCAGAGTTCAGAAATAAATATTTGGTGGAATAACCCCAGTTTTAATGACAGTTGTCATGCATACTTGGTAAGGGTGTGAGGAGACACTAATATCACGAGACGAGACACGATACTGGGTTCACGAGAACGAGATGAGATTTAAAAATAAAAATTTAAAGAAAATATCAAAAATGAACAATGGCTTGAAAAATAGAGTTTTATTTAACAAAATCATACAACGCAAACTTAACAGACTGGATAAGAATAAGAATAAAAAATAAAAGTACAACTTTTCTAGGTCTTATATAGTGCAAACCACAACCAGTCATATTAAGACTTGGTTTGTGTTTTCTCTTGTAATTTAACTATGCATAACCATAAGCAGTCATATTAAGAATTCATATTGAAGTGCAATTATTAAAATAGAGTACAGAGCTAAAGGATTAGTACAACTGCCTATGAAACAGTCACGTGTACGATTTACTTACCGCGGAGTTCATCTACTGTTGCGCGGAGCTTTTTAACTGTACCGCGGAGCTCATCTACATTCGCGCGGAGCTTTTTAACTGTACTGCAGAGCTTTTTAAATGTACCGCGGAGCTCACCTACTGTCGCGCAGAGCTTTTTAACTGTACCACAGAACTCACCTACTGTCGCGCAGAGCTTTTTAACTGTACCGCGGAGCTTTTTAACTGTACTGCAGAGCTTTTTAAATGTACCGCGGAGCTCATCTTCTGTCGAGCGGAGCTTTTTAACTGTACCGCGGAGCTCATCTACTGTCGAGCGGAGCTTTTTAACTGGACCGCAGAACTCACCTACTGTCGCGCGGAGCTTTTTAACTGTACTGCGGAACTCACCTACTGTCGCGCGGAGCTTTTTAACTGTACCACGGAGCTTTTTAACTGTACCACGGAGCTTTTTAAATGTACCGCGGAGCTCACCTACTGTCGCGCAGAGCTTTTTAACTATACCACAGAACTCACCTACTGTCGCGCAGAGCTTTTTAACTGTACCGCGGAGCTTTTTAACTGTACTGCAGAGCTTTTTAAATGTACTGCGGAGCTCACCTACTGTCGCACAGAGCTTTTTAGCTGTACCACAGAACTCACCTACTATCGCGCAGAGCTTTTTTAACTGTACCACGGAGCTTTTTAACTGTACTGCAGAGCTTTGTAAATGTACCGCGGAGCTCACCTACTGTCACACGGAGCCTTTTAACTGTACCACAGAACTCACCTACTGTCGCGCAGAGCTTTTTAACTGGACCGCGGAGCTCACATATTGTTTTTTTCACCGCAAGACAGGTTTAAGCTTGACGAGCTTCACGTTTTAATCTCACGAGATTTTGTTCCACGGGATCTGATCACACCCCTAATACTTGCCATGTTCTCCTCCACCAGTCTTACACCCCAGCAGTAAAATCAAAGAAACTTATAATTTTTAAGTGGTCTCTTATTTTTTCCAGAGCTATATATATATATATATATATATATATATATATATATATATATAATGTGTTTAAACTTATGTAAATGATAGTTGTATTTTCTATTATTTAATATTTAAAAAATAGAAATGTATTAAATAATACATTTAATAGATTGTTCCATGAATAATTTTTTTGTTACATGGCAGCAAAACACTAGTCTAACATAATGCTTTGTCAGTCATAGGCCCAGTTCTATTCTTAGCACAGAACTGCACCACAAAAGCTTGTGGCTTATCCACTAAATATTGCAGATATCGGGAAGACATTATGATATAAAGCCAATACATTAATCAGCCTTCATGAGAAAATGCAGACATCACTCTCATGTTAATTATATTATCTCTGCCTCAGACAATCTGCTTCAGACGATCTGGTCTATCCACAGAGTGTGTTTACTTCCTGTTTGAGATTGCTCTGGTCCAATCTGTGGCTGGTTGTATGAGAAGGCATGTGATAGTGATCACATTCTAACATAGCTTGTGTGAATCAAATTTCTGTCTACAGTTGTTGATATTTCCTTCTGTTTATCTATATATTATCAGTTTCCAGTTATCATATGTAGATAATTGTACATTCATACAAGAACAGACTTTTATCTCTTCCATCTATTAAATTCACTGCTTTTCACAGTTAACTCAGTTTTTTTTTCTGTAGCCATTCCATAAATTCATTTGCAGTTTAATCAAAGAAATTAATGGCTATAGCTCACTAACATATTTAACCCACTGATGCAGTGTACTTTACCTGTACATGCTGCTGTGAGTGTCAGGTAAATGGAAATACTGGAACATGTATGCAATGCATTTTATTACGAGTTATGCGTGATTATAAGATTTGGGGTGGATTCCAATCTGTTCAGAGGACACATTTAGCATTAGGGCTGAACATTGATCTAAAACTTCAAATGCTGGCATCACTTAATCATTTGTTATTTTATGTGATATTATTTACTCTTAATACACATAATTGCCTAACTGCCTTTAGTTTTTATCCATTTACTTTGATTATATGAATTACAATTTATACAAGCTATACTTCTGACCTTAAATTTATATTATCAATACTCTTTTCTGTATAATGACAGCTACACTGTAGCTGAGTCACACAGTCTCAATGTATTCTGAGTTTAAATAAAGATTGATTGATTGATGTCTGTGTTTATTTACAGCTCTGCTGCATTTGGATTGATGTACTCTGCACACAGCTGAATGATGGTGATGTTATTAGACAGGTGTGCTATATTTCTGACCTCATGTGTGGCTGGACTGCAGGTAACTGCACCTGTGGGTAATATGGCAGCTATAGTATATGGGGAGGTGTGTATATACTCTGACGCGTCGTGACGCCATGGTGTTAATATGGCTGGGTGCAGAGTGAGTGCTAGGGCTTCTTCAGAAATGTGATTAGGTGGGATCAGTCTGTGATCGATACCTTTATTTTTAGTGCCTGGCAGGGCTGGACCACATTCACACACACACACACATCCATATATATATATATATATATATATATATATATATATATATATATATATATATATATATATACATACGCACACACACATATAAATACACACACATCAACATTTTATTTCCAGCAGCATCTCTCTCTCTCTATCTCTCACACACACACATGGAGAGAAAACGCCAGAACATCAGTGTATTCACATAGTCACAATTTTCAAGTACACACACGCGCGCGCGCATGTACTGCCGCACCAGCGCCAGTAGAACAATGATACTGATCCTATGATTAATACTGATGATTGAATATTGATGCATATATGACTGTGTGTGTGAGATCAGACGGTCACTCACCCGCGATCACCAGCAGCGCTGCCCAGCGGACCGCAGCCCTGCTCCGCGACGGGAAGGCGCGCGGCATGCTGATCCGGACCGGAGCGTTTGTCGGGTTAACTGTTTGAGTGTGGCGGTACCGGACGGGTCACCCGGTTCCGTATATAAACATATAAAACCCGTGAGCTGAGGATGTGCAGTGTTATGGCTGGCAGTGTCTGTAGCCGGAGAACGGGAGGTTGATCTTATGGTTGTGGAAAAAAACTGTACTGAACAGAGGCGGGAGGCTCTCCAATATTCTCTCTGTTCTCTCTCTCCTTATCTCTCTGTCTCTCTCTCTCCCCTGGCTCTCTCTCTCCTTGTCTATCACTCTCTCCTTCTGTATCACTCTCTTCTTCTACTTCTCACTCTCTCTCTCTCTCTCTCTCTCTCTCTCTCTCTCTCTCTGTGTATCACTCTCTCCTTGTGTATCACTCTCTCCTTCGACCTCTTACTCTTTCTCTCTCCTTGTGTATCACTCTCTCCTTTTACCTCTTACACTCTCTCTCCTTGTGTATCAGTCTCTTATTTTACCTCTTACTCTCTCTCCCCTTGTGTATCACTCTCTCCTTCGACCTCTTACACTCTCTCTCCTTGTGTATCAGTCTCTCATTACCTCTTACTCTCTCTCTCCTTGTGTATCACTCTCTCCTTCTACCTCTTCTTCCATATCACTCTGCAAAACGTATTCATCTCTTCTCTCCCTCTCTCTCTCCTTTATCACTCTCTTTCTATATCACTCTCTCTCCTATATCACTCTCTCTATCTTTCTATATCACTCTCTCCTTTTATATCACCCTTCCTCTCTCTTTCTCTCTCTCTCTCTCTCTCCAATATCACTCTCTCCTTTTATATCACCCTTCCTCACTCTCTCTTCTTCTATATCAATCACTGATCATTAGTAAATTTTGGAAATTTGGAAATCAAGCGACCAGATTCTGGAGGAAGAGTGGAGAGACACACAGTTGACACAAGCTGCTTGAGGTATAGTGTGAAGTTTCAGTGATGGTTTGGAGAGACATGTCATCTGCTGGTGTTGATCCACTGTGTCTAAAGTCAGTGCAGTGTTTTCCCACAAAATCTTACAGAACTTCTGCTGAATTATCATTTTGAAATATCTGCAAAAAAATAATTTTCCATCTGGACTTGGCACACTGCCCACACTGCCAAAAGTACCAATTGATCTTGTATAATATTCTTATATTATTCTAATATTGCTGATTTTGGGTTTTTATTGGCCATAATCATCAACAATAAAATAAATAAATGCTTAAACTAAAATAACTTTTGCTAAAATAAAGTAAGTTTTCAATTATATATTTTTTTTGAGATGCACTAGAATATCAATCTCCCTCTCTCTCTCCATAAATAAATAAATGACAAACAAAAAAATAAAGTAATAGCACCACCACCACCACCAACAACAACAACAACAAATATAGTAGCAAGCTGAAATCTGCGGGATAAAGCATGTTTAGCAGAAAACTGGTTGACAGAAAAGTGGTCAACATACTTGCTGTATATCAATTGATCCTATTTAGATGAAGCATGATTAAGTTTACAGAAAGCGTTTTGCAGTTCTGTCCACTTGCATTGATTTATGCTCCATTTGTTGCTTTAAGACCAGTTTTGAGATGATAGGATGTGAACTAAGGAACCAGTTCAAAATGTGTTTTTTTTAACAATTCACTAAAAAATTACTTTCCTTGGCCATGCTACCACAACTGCCTTATTTAATACCAAAAACTTAAACTTTATAGTGTTTTTAAAGGGGAGCAGCGCTCCCTGGTGGCTGACATCTGTCATGCTTTAATTGCTAGTAGAACGTACATATGTGGCCATGTGTATAAAGTTTCATGGTGATTAGCCAGCTCTAACGTTTATTAAGTACCTGCTAAAACCTGATTGGTTGATACGTTTTAAATATGGCATCAGTCTCATAGATCCTGATCCAGGACAGTGTTGGTAGCACCTTGCCAATTCCCATGTCAACTGGACAACTTTTTTAACTGATATAGCAGCACCACCTGAAGGTGCAGTTCCACCAAATTTCATTAAAGACTCTTCGCCCTAAAAACACCATTCAAGTTTCATTATGATTGGCAATTATAAGCCTATCAAACGCCTGCTGAAATATGTTTGGCTGATTTGGGTGAAATTTCATGTTTCAAGTTTGTCCTTTCAAATTTAATTAGCGCTTGTATAGTAGATGCTGCTTACACAATTTCATCTTCATTAATGTATGGTTGTTAAGAAACAGTAGTTTAGCACTACCCACGCCCCCCTTGTGACTTTAATTTAATAGCCCACCTCAGAGAATTTAGAATTTAGAGTAATTTCCCTATGTTTTGTTTTCTGTAAAACCTGTAACAGCATTAAAATTGAAGACATGCTTTCTATTGAAATTTGTCATGTGATTCTGGCGCCCCCTACCTCACCTCCACAATTCTGCATACGTTTTTTGTCATACAGACATATTGACCACAATCACATACAAAAATAAACATAATTTTCATTCTTTGTTACAATAAATTTGACAAAATATTAAACATAGTTTATGTTGAAAAATAAAAACACTGATATATCCAAACTAAAACAATTAAAAAAAATAGTGGGCCAAACATTTTCCACAGTGAAATACGACCTTACAATATACGATACACCTTAACCAATTTCTTTTTTACATCACTAATACAGGCTATAAAGAACTCGATAATAAAATAGAATAAAATAGAAAGAAATAGCAGAAAAATTACTATAACCTTTACTGTCACTCTGAATATGTGTATGGGGATCTATCCAAAGAGCAAATTAGGGAAATTTATTTCTATAGGTTACAATTAGACAGTGTGAATTAAAAAAAAAAAAAAATCAGTTACTTAACTGTTCTGTGTAACTGTCATACAATTAACTTGTATTTAGTATTTTATTTCTTAACCCCATGTAACATTTTACCAGCATAAAATGTGAATAGATATTTACAGAACTTGCATAGAAATAAAGGAAAATACTGTATTGTGCTAATAAATTAAAGTTATATACAGAGAGAAGTAAAATTATTTAACAGCATTTTACAATTATTAATACATACATTATTTAAATCCACAGAAAATGTACAGTAGTTCATTACAGTTTAGTATATCTACAATGTAACCAATCACTGCATTTAACAGTAAATTTATACAGTAAGTAACGATGATCCATTGTAAAACTGTAGAAAACAACACTTAAAAAAAAGTTACAGTGGGTAGTGGTTAGGGATGGGCATCATCACTGATTTCCCCATTCAGTTCAATTTGGATTCACACTGTCCTAAAACAAATCAAAATCAATTAATTTTGGGAAATTTCAGTAATATTAAAAATTGTAGTTTAATATGAATTATTGTAATTATACAAGGAACATTCAAACTTCCATTATTAAAATATCAGTGTTTATATTGTATAGATTTAACACAACAGTAACATATTTTTTAGTATTATTTAATGTAGCTTAGTTAATTGCTACATTGTGCTTCACATCTCTATACAGGTCTGGAATGGCACTTTACTCAAATGTTTACGTGTGGGTAAAAAGCCATTGTTTTCAACAATGCTGCATAAAAGAAAGAGATGCTTCATACATTTCCTATTTATTTGCAAATAAAACTGTGGAATTTACCCATGTTCACTAGTTCAGGTGTGATAACATAATAAGCAAAGTGATAATAAAAACAACAAGCTAAATTAATTATGTTAAGAAAGAAAACTTTGGACTGTATGTTTATTGTGTTGCTTTTATCATGGGTAAAAAAACATTCTACAAGTCTTACAAATCAGTCAAGGACACAAGAAATCTTCTGTACATTACATATTACTTATTACATTTTCCATGACAATAAAAAACATGAAGAATAGTGTGGGCGTTGACAATAAACTAAAAAAGGTTTTCCCTCTTAGAACCCCCTTTCCCTTTCCTCCCTTATATTTATCATAAAAAGGTGAAAATAAGGAAGAAGAAGAAAAATAAGTACAAAGAGAGACATAAAGAGAAAGGCAGTGAAAGAAGAGAGACTGATATAGATAGAAACAGAGAGGCAGAATAGGCAGAGGTTGCTGCTGGTTTGTGTGTGTGTGTGTGTGTGTGAGTGTGTCTGTGTGTGTGTGTGTGGGAGGGGGTAATAAAGGGATTGGGCAGAAGAGCAGATTAGAAAAAAAAGAATAAGGATTATTTATGATTAGAGCAACAGAGAGATTTAAACTGAATGTAGGTCCTTCAGTCAGACCGGCCTTTTAGTGCCATCCATATCCCAACATTCCCAACATATCCTAACATTCTCAATATATCCTAACATTCCCAACATATCCCAACATATGCTAACATTCCCAACATATCCCAACATATGCTAACATTTCCAACATTCCTAACACACCCCAACATATCCTAAAAATCCCAAAATATCCCAATATATCCTAACATTCCCAACATACCTTAACATTCTCAACATATCTTAACATATCCCAGCATAACATCCTTAACATATCCTAACATATGCTAATGTGTCCTAACATTCCCAACATTCCCAACATTCCGAACATACCCCAACATATCCTAACATTCCCAACATATCTAAACATACCCCAACATATCCTAACATTCCCAACATATCCTAAAATTCCCAACATATCCTAACATTCCCAACATATCCTAAAATTCCCAACATATCATAACAGTCCCAACATATCCCAACATATCCTAACATTTCCAACATTCCTAACATATCCCAACATATTCCAACATTCCCAACATATCCTAACATACCCCAACATATCCTAACATTCCCAACATATCCTACCATTCCCAGCCATATTCTAACATACCCCAACATATCCTAACATTCCCAACATATCCTACCATTCCCAGCCATATTCTTACATTCCCAGCACATCCCAACAACACATCCCAACATTCAATGTCAATTTGAACCAATTATTTATATATTTATGTACAAAAAATATAAACCATATCAGTATTTTACCCATATGACATTCAGATTTTATGTTCTTCCTCCCAAATTCCCTTCCCTTTAGGAATGAACATAACTCAGTAATAGTAATGCGAGAAGCACGGATAATTTATCCAATAAAAATAAAATATCGGACGAGGGAACTTTGCTTATAGGAGGTTTCAGAAGGTTTAAATTACTGGGATCAAATTGACCCCAAATGTAAAGGTTCATAGTAAGTTTGAGGATAACAGGAGGGTTAACTTTTTTTACGAGTAAAGATAGTTTCTAATTTCTGAAGGACATCTTCCCTATTTGTTCCTGGCATCATTATTTGCATAATGGGCATGTTAACCACACCTACCTCATCGTATTGCCGAACAGTCCTACTTACTGAATGACAGTGGTTATGATGCTTGTTAAAGCCTTAATGTAGTTCTTTCAGTAGTTTGGGAAAATAAATGAGTGTAAAGGAGTTTTTGTCATCTGCATCCATTCTGCCCTTTAGAGGCCAATTAAATTTAATTAAAATTAAATTTACAAGGACTGTTTCTTTATAATTGTCAGTGTTTTACTGAAACTTGTTTTACAAATATGTATCAATGTATCAATACAAATTGTATTTGTATCAATACAAATCACACTGATGTTTTGCACATTAATAAATACACCACTGACACGAGTCTCCAATTCATATTAACAATGGATAAAGCCAGAAATACATATTACATATTTTGTTTTCTACAGGGACAAGATGCATAATTTTGTGCAAGGTTAAACATGCCTTGGAGATTATTATAATAAACTAATGGAATTAGTTTTGACAGGATTTATGGAAAACAGAAAATATAAAATATGATCAGAGTGTGGCTAATGACTCTGGTGGATCTGAATATAACAGCCTAACTAAAGGGAGAGAGCCAGAAGGTAACATAGACATGGAGGCTCCCTGAAACACTGGCATCCACCCACTCCACCATTCACAAACCTGAGTGACCATGTGCAATGGACGAACAACAGCACCAGTATTTCAGTTTACCACAATTCCCAGATCTGTAGCCTTATCTAAATGGAAAGAGAGGTCGCAGGTTCGAATCCTGTTCATGTAACCCTACCATCTGCTCCCAGCGCCCAGAGAGAGCAAAATTAACTTTACTTCCTCCGGGTGGGTAGATGGCACTCTCTCCCCATCACGCTCAAAGATGGCACCTGGCAGAACGAGGCGTCGGAGAGCAGATGAATGAGAACCTAGTGGCTTTGCTTTCCTCAGAGCGCACTAGCCGCTCAGGGAATGATTTATCAGCAACAGCAACAATTGGATAGCCAAAATTGGGAGGAAAAATGGAAAAAATCTGAAATAAAGTCCTGAACATATTCGTAAAGGTTATTCCAGAGTTGGGGAGCTAATTTGGATTGAATTTGGTAATTGCATGATACTCATATATCAAATTAGTAGGCTCAATGGGGTGCCTATGTCTCTAAGAGATACCCAATGTTCTGCCATATTCCATAAACTGTTCTCAACCATCTTCAGATTGTATGATACCATGCATAGTCAGGTTATCCAATACCAGAAGCAGCAAAACAACCTTAAAACATACTTAAACATTCACAACTCAACTGTTCAACTGTATGGATTGTGTTCTTTCTTAAAGGTCTTGTTTAGTTTTCTTTATAATATTGAATTTAATTTTCCACACAGCACCTGCATTTACCTGCATGTATCTGCAGGTCCACTTAAATTTGTTTGGATGTTTATTAACCTTCGATGCAGTCTACCATTGTTTTTTCTCTATTGTCCATATCTAAGAAGGTAAGCTACAGTGCCATGGGCCGTATATGCATAAATGCATAATGCTGCTTACAGATCTTTGAGCTGAACCAACAATAAAAGGGTTTCGTCTGTTGCCATCTATTTGCCTGTGGTGTGTGCCCCCCAGTTTCTGGCACTCACCATTAGTATGTAGTGGCTTTTTGTGTTTCTATTTCTTTTGTTTAGTGATTCCCCCTAGGCTAGTTCATACATTATAAATAACAGGCTAGTGTTTATGTTATATGCTGTTAAAGTAACTTACCTCAACTCTACTGAGTACAGTGTTTTTTATTTAGTAAAACATAATTTCAGTACTATCTAAATTAGTACTAAACTAACTAAATCTTTTAAGTCTAATTAAATCAGGCTAACATTGCTTAAAATGTTTAAAGCAGCAAAGTGCTTTACATTATTTAAGTAAATTCAATGAATCCTGACATATATAGGAGTCCATGCTGTCTTAATAGACAGTACTCTCTCTGAAACTAACTTTAAATTAACGTAGACTTCATCTGTCTCTCTCTGAGCCTCTATCACTGTAAAAACTTTGTATAGGGTAAATTAATATAACAGAAGTTAATAGTGTAACATTTACACAAAATAACTGAGTAAACAACTGCATGGAGAATTTGTTACCATGTGGTTACCTAATTTTAGCAATAAAACATACTTCAGGAAATTCATGAATTAATAATAAACATTGTGCACCCTGTATTCTAAACAGAATTCACTTTATTTCGGTAGACTTTACCCCATATTGTATGTTAATATTTCCCACACAACTGACATATACAAAAATATAAGGTTTGATAATAAGGTAAATTAAGTGTACTTAACATTTTTTGTAGAGTCCAAACAAGTACATCTTTTCTATTGGCCCCTGGTGTCCAATTGACCCTGGCAGTTCACCTCCCAGACACAAAAGGTCGCTCTATCCCCAGTTTTAACTTGCACATCTGTCTAGTTTATTGCTCACACTATTTAAGGATGCCGCACCTGAGCAGCGGTGTGACGTCTTATAAGTATTTCTACTGCATTTCGAAGCGTACCACCACACAATAGGGTGTATCCCTTTTCAGAACCAGAAACCCAGGCCATACATAGACGAGGCTCTAGCTATGGGCCACATTGGACCCTCCACTTTACCCTGTGCTTCAGGCTCCTTCTTTGTTAAGAAAAAGGACAGGGAGGCCTTCGCCCATTCATTAATTATAGAGGACTTAATGCTATTGCAGTTAAATACCCTTACCCTTGGCCTAATCTTAAGACAGTCAAAGAGGTACAGCGTTTTTTGGGGTTTGCCAACTTTTATCGGCGTTTCATTAGGGTATTTAGTTCCAAAGCCGCCCCTCTCACCACCTTTCTAGGGTAAATGCAAAACCCTTGATTGGTCTACAGCTGCAGAACACCATTTGTAGCATTAATCCAAGTTCACCACGGCCCCCTTTCTTAGACACCCTAATCCAGAGCTGCCATTTGAGGTGGAAGTTGATGCTATAGATACAGGAGTGAGGTACTGTGGCAACGCTCAGGAACCCCACCAAAGTTGCATCCTTGTGCATACTTTTCCCGTAAGCTTAGCGATGCAGAAAGGAACTACGACATTGGTAACAGAGAGGCTTTGAAGAATGGCATCACTGGCTAAAGGGAGCTAGACACCCATTCGTGGAATTCACAGATCATCGTTATTTGGAGTATATTAGAACAGCCAAACGATTGAACTCTAGACAGGCCCATTGGTCATTGCTTTTTAACCGTTTTATTTTTCAGTGACCTATCGTCCAGGCTTTAAAAATGTTAAGGCAGATGCTCTCTCTCGCATGTTCACAAATTCTGACCAGGCTATCATTAGCAAACATTAGACCATTCTGCCCCCCTCTTGTGTTGTAACCCCTGTAATTTGGGACAGTGATACCGAGATCCAGCTGAATTAGCCAATGAACCCAGCCCAGAGAACTGGCCAGCCGGGAAATCGTTTGTCCCCTCTTTCCTGCACAATCGTGTTCTCAATTTGGTACATTCCACCCCCAGTTCTGGTCATCCAGGTATATTTCGCACTGCTAAGTTACTACACCGCAAATACTGGTGGTCCTCTTCCATGGAGGATGTTGCACATTATGTACAGAACTGTTTAATTTGTGCTCAGTGTAAAATGCCCCGTTCACCTCCTGCAGGTTTATTAGTACCATTAAAAATCCCACGTCGCCCATGGTCACACTTAGGTATAGACTTTATCACTGACTTGCCTCCCTCTAAGGGTTACACCACCATTCTTGTCATTATAGACCGATATTCCAAATCATGCCTGCTAATCCTACTCAAGAAACTCCCCACTGCTTGGGAAACAGCAGAGGCTTTGTTTGAAAACGTGTTTAGATTTTACGGATTACCAGTGGACATTGTATCTGACAGGGGCCCACAGTTTACCCCCCGAGTATGGCAAGATTTTTATAAAGCACTTAACATTCATGTAAGCCTCACTTCAGGATATCACCCAAATTCTAATGGCCAGGTAGAAAGACTAAACCAGGAGATTGGACATTTTTTACGCTCGTATTGCTCTCGCAATCAACAGGATTGGAGCTCCTTCATCCCTTGGGCGGAATATAGTCAAAATTCTCTGATCAGCTCCTCCACCGGACTAACACCTTTTCAGTGTGTTTTGCAGTACCAACCTCCATTTCTCCCTTTTGACACAGAAACTAGTGATATTCCTGCAGTTAATGAATGGAAGGAGAGGAGTCAACAAACCTGGGAGGAGGCCCACGTGTGGCTCCAGCGTGCTGTTCGCCGGATGAAAACTCAGGCTGATCGAAGAAGAAGGGCAGCTCTGAGTCTCCAAATTGGACAGAGTCTGGTTGTCTACTAAGAATCTTAAACTGAAACTTCCCTCAAAGAAGTTAAGTCCTCGCTTTATAGGCCCCTATAGAATTGTCAAACAGGTCGCTTCTGTGTCTTATCAGCTGGCCCTGCCAGCAAATTATCGTATTGCTCCTACTTTCCATGTCTCTCTCCTTAAACCTGTTTCTTCTTCTTTAAAGAACTCAGGGTCAGTGACTGAGCCTCCACCTCCACTAGACATTGATGGTGCTCCCACCTATAGTGTGAATTCTCTGTTGGACTTCAAGCGTCGTGGTGGTTGACTCTTCTATCTAGTGGACTGGGAGGGTTACTTCCAGAAGAATGGTCATGGGTTCTAGCCTGTGACATCCTTGACCCTTCTTTGATTGCTGATTTTCATCGGGATTATCCCAATCGGCCAGCTCCCAGACCCAGGGGTCGCCCCCAGCACAGAGTCAGAGAGTCGGCGGGAGCCATTCCGTCAGGAGGGGGTGATGTCACCTGGCAGTTCACCTCCCAGACACAGAAGGTTGCTCTCTCCCCAGTTTAAACTTGCACACCTGTTCTCTATCTAGTTTATTGCTCACACTATTTAAGGACCCCGCACCTGAGCAGTGGTGCAACGTCTTATTAGTATCTCTACTGCATTTCAAAGCGTTTTCTTGTTATCTCTGTTTTTTCTGGTTATTCTGACTCTGCTCTGTTATATTTGTGACTTCGATTTTTGGATTTGCCCATGCCTGTTTTGATTGCCTGGTTGTTTCTGAGTTTGGATTTAATAAAATCTGCATGTGGATCCAACCGTCTGGTCTTGTGTGACACCTGGCTTAATTTGTTTGCATAATGGGCATGTTTTCCAAACCCAATGTGCAGTCTTGTCCACCAAGCCTATCTTTCTTTGATTTGTATGCATTATTTTATGTGATGATTGAATGTCTAGCCACAGTGATGTAGGTCATATATGTGAATAATCATTGTCTTGCTGTGCTGTGTAATTGGTGCATAAATATCTCTGTGTAATGATGAAATAGCTTGTTGCCAAACCTAATAGCCAATTTTATAACTGCTGACTAAGAAGTTCTAATTTGACAAGATTCCTCAAAGGAATTGCTTTAATACACAATAGGAGGTAGTTCTGGTAGGCAAGACTACACACTAATGATGAGAGGGTTTAGGGTACACATCCATTATCTAAATAAATGATATCAGTAGCCAATAGCAAAAGTGTACTAAGAAATGTACTTTTACTCCTTAAAAGAGTTAAAAGACCAGTTGTCAGTAGAGTGCTACTGTAACTCTGCTTTAAACTTCGATTGTTACACGTGTAGACTTCCAACCATCTGATTAAACTTTAAGTTTTTTTTAACTTACATTTAAAAGGCCTATTACCACCCAGTCATGTTACCTCAAAATCAAGCATGCTGATTTTCCGTTGACTGGGGATACATGAAAATAAATTAGGTGTACAATATAAATTTAACACTGTTATAAAAACTCTATAGTATTCTTAAGTCTTACCAGACTGCCAGTCCTTCTGTAATCTGAATGAAGTTCTCGGTTTGTCAATTCCATGCATTGTACTTTCATTATTCAGCTTTACCAAGATAAACAAGATAAAGACATTTTAAATTCGGGATTCCCATATATTGGTAGCGCTAAAATAGTCTGGCCATTATTTTTTGTGGTTCTATTTCTCAGACTGGACTTCACACCACTGTAAATATCAATACTCTTTATTATAAAACACATAACTTAACTTTACTAACCGAACAAGGCTGACCAAAAGACTGGGGAAATGTAGAATTTAGAATATTTATCTACTGGTGCTACTTGGACACATTATCAGTGAAGAACTATGGGTGATAGGGTGTTTCCTCAGACATGCCTCAGCCTTTGTGACGGCATCTTGCACCTGCGTCTTCCTCCCAGTCCTCACAAGGATCCTTGCTGCTGCGAATTTTGTGTCTCTGGAGTCCCTGTACATTAACACCTCTCTGGAACGGGTGACTTTAAACTCCTCTGAAAGCCCACTGAAAGAAAGGTGCAGCTTGGTAAAATAGCCCTACAGGCAGTAATGTCAGTAACGCGTTACTTAGTAACGCGTTACTGACCCTTTTTTTCAATAACAAGTCAACTAACGCGTTACTTTTTCCAATCCAGTAATCAGATTAAAGTTACTTATCCAAGTCACTGTGCGTTACTCCCTCTCTCTCTCTCCACCTCATCTCCTCCACACACAGACACACACACCGCTCCCTTTCCCGTCACCTTTACAATCCTCTCCCTCTCCCCTGTCTCTCTCTCGCGCTCGGCGTGTCGTTAGTTTCCGCCTGTTCTCATTTTTCCGCCAGTTCTCGGGCTCCCTATCTCTTAATAAAGGCGATTTTTCCCGGCCGTGTCCCAATTCACTAGCCAGGGCAGCGGACTGCACAGATCTGATTGGCAGAGGAGAGCGTTTGAAGATTTTGTGCCGCAGAGCGCGTATACCGTAAAGACAAGAAAAGTTCTGACGCTTTAAATGAACGCTGTCAAAATGAAATACTTTTCAGTAGTTTACTGGTTTGGGTCCGCACTGGACAACGTCTGGGTCCGGACCCGGACCACAGTCCGCATATATGTGATCCCTGGCCTAGACCATATACACGGTTCTGTTTTATAAAACCACTCCTTGCTGCCCTGCAGAGAACAACAAGTTCAATGTTAAGATTTACAGTGTTAAATATGTCAGGTCAAGAAAGACTTTCTTTATTTTTCTTTTTTATAAAAACAAGTATTTATGTTAAGTGAAATCAAGAAAGACCATATTTTATTTTTTATAAAAAAAATAATTTATGTTAAGTTAATTCAAGAGAAATTGTCTTTTATTTTTATAAAAAAAACTTATTTTTTCAGGAAATAGTTAAACTTTAAATGTGTAGAGATACATTGTTGCTGTTAAAAATGCATTTTCCAATAAAGGGAGTATTGGCAAAACTGGTTATAGTTTTTATGTTAAGGTGGCGCCGCGGCGGGAGGTGGTGTCTGCAGCTGCTGAAAGTAACTAATAAAGTAACTTGTACAGTAACTTAGTTACTTTTAAAATCAAGTAATCCATAAAGTAACTAAGTTACTTTTTAAAGGAGTAATCAGTAATCAGTAATCGGATTACTTTTTCAAAGTAACTATACCATCACTGCCTACAGGGCAATACTGCTTAAAAACAGAGGAAGCCCCAGCCATCTTCTAGGAAACTGAAAGCAAAGGAGAGCCAGGCTGAAGTTTGCAAAAAACTATAAGGATTGAACAATAGAGGACTGGAGGACTGGAGTAAGGTCATCTTCTCTGATGAGTCTAATTTTCAGCTTTGTCCAACACCTAATCATATAATGGTTAGACGGAGACCTGGAGAGGCATACATAGTATCTTGCAACCACTGTGAAATCTGGTGATGATGTAGGGAAGCTTTTAGCTTTTAGACAGTTTAGTGTTTGTGAAGTACATATGAATCAAGCCACATACAAGGTTATCCTGGAAGAAAATTTGCTTCCTTGTGCGCTAGCAATGTTCAGGGGCATCGCCTGGCCTGGGCTTCCAGTAGCCCCGAATCGTTCATCTAAGCTCAGCTTTATTATTAATGAGGAGACAGGCCGCTGAGTGCTGTGTGAATTGAAAATCTCTTAACGCCAATCACGGAGCCAGTTCAAGGATAAAGTTCCACCTTTCAGGAGAAACAGCCAATCAGCTTGCTGGTTTTGTGGAGCGCGGTAGACTAGTAGGGAAGCCCCCCTTGCCCCAAACCACAAATCTAACCCAGCTAACTGAAGAACAGTCTAAAACACTGAAGCCTGTTATAAGGACGAGTCTTAACGTGGCTTAATGTCCTAAAACAACGAGCCAGAAATACCAAACATCTTATTTTTTCACTGCTTAATAAACTTCATCAGAATCTATGAATAAATCACTATAACCCACATTACTGACCCGTTGTAAAAATCCAGAGAGGCTGGGGAGTAAACAGGCTAGATGAGGAGCTCCAGCAGCAGTAAATTATGTATTTTGAGTTTGCTGGTGTAGCTGGTCTGTCAGTATATCCAGGGTCGTGTTGGACCAGTATAATTAAAGCTCATACTGTTAAACATGCCATTATCACTGGTCTCAGCTACACTGGGTAAAACGTGTTACAGCGCTTAAGCTTGTTCTGGGTAATTCCACGCTGTTGGGTCAGAGAGGGCAGTTAGTTTATTAGTTGGATCAGCTGTGTGTAAATATGCTGTAAACATACGGCCAGAGTTCACTGGTGTTGCGCCAAAAAGAGTCCCCTCCTGATGTCTAAGCTAATGCTAAACAAAAAGCAGACATGCACAGACTCCCTGTGTGACACTGTGTCAGCGATTTCAGAAAGCTCCGTTTTCCCCATCCACACGGCTCCGCTGTGAGCGGAGTTTTAAAAAATCTCCACCCAGGAAGGTGTTTTTGATCACTAAAAACGGAGCTTTTCAAAAACGCCTTCCAGGGTGGAGATTTTGGGAAAAAAATCGTGTGGATGGAAGGCCAAATTGGAGACAAAAACCTGCAGCGCTGATGTTAAAACATATATGGATATACAGGGATTTTTCTAAAAGAAAGGTAACAGAGCTAAGAATGTTAACTGTGATGAGATTATTTCTGAAGCCCACTGTGTGCTTAATGAATCACAGACTGTGACAGTCAGTAAGCTTAACTTAGAATTAGCTAGCTTAGATAGATAAGTAGTCAAGGTTTAGAAAATCTATATATGTTTAACTTGCCCTAATGTACCTATTTCATAGCCAATACCTATTTCATTTTCAAATAGTTTTTTATTAATTTAGGATTGCAGGACTTACTGTAAGTTATAATGTAGTATCTTGAGCGGGGATGTCATGTAGACGCATGAAATAAGTCTTTGCTGATACTGTTATGTGTATAAAAGAAAATTTATTACAGAAAATAATAGTTAGTACAAAAAACAGCATCATAATAAGCACCCGGGTTGGCTTGTGAGAGAGTTGTCGCTGGTCTGATCCTTAGCTCTCTGGCTTGAAGTCCCACCTTTTATGGCTGAAAACATCTTACAGCTGGAAACACTTAACATACGCTTCTATGGCGCACATACATAAGTCGGTCTGACGCAATGCATGGGAGGGGAAAGAAGTGCTCCCCATACCTTCTAGCCTTTTCTTTGCATTATTTGAGGTCTAAAAGCATGGCATCTTTTTTCATTATTTTGACCATTTCTCATTTTCTCCAAATAAATGCTACATTTTTGTTTGGAATTTCTCTGTCGTTTTTAGAATAATAGAACAATGTTCATTTATAGCGGTTTCTTATTTTCTTACAGAACTGTGTCTACTTAACAACTAAATCCAGGTCTGGAAACTGAATTGAAGATCCAGGTTTGAAGACCTGCTTTTACTTAAGACAGGGATTCACTGATATAACTGACTGAAATATTAACTAATCTGTCTTCTTTACAATTGCCTATTTTATTCTGGAATTAATGGGATGCCACTCTGAGCCACAGGGTGGCAGTACCGCCTCACAGTTCTCACATATTTTAACACTGATGGCTCACCAATAACATATAGGCCAGTACATGTCACAGTGAACACATAGTGAACGTAGGCAGCCTGGGGGGAATAACTACACACTGAAAATGTGGTGCCAGGAGCCAGTGAGAAAGGTGTGAGGTAAAGATCACACTGCCAAAACATGTCCCCCTCACAAAGGGCCATAATTAATCAGACTCTGCTCTATTACCCACAATTCCTTTTTAACAGCAGTTCTGATTAATCTGAGAAAGTGAGTTAAAATGTTTTATAACAGTAGTTTAGAGACTCAGAGGCCGAATAACACTGAATTGCACCTTTAGCCACAGAATTTATTTATATAACTTCATAAAGTTTACAAATTATAGTTGAACCCTATTTAAGGCCAGCCACGCTGTATTACTGCACATGCTCAATTTGATTATTTAGGTTAAATAGGGTCTACAGAGCAGTTCTGCAGGGTTTTAAACCTGATGCAATTCATTTGTGCATTACCACAAGCTTATATGATTAAATGTCTGAGTTGGCTTTATAGTGTAAAATCAAATGTAAGTTATGCATTTTATTTGCATATTTACAATGTATTAGTCTTTTTCACTAGAACAATTTTATCCCATATGAACCGGAGAATCAGTGGATGCTGCAAGTTTAGCTGCTTATATTGGCAAAGAGACACAATGTAAAATATTATTAACAAACAAACATTGTGTTTGTGACTAAACTTAATTCCAACAAAGACAATGTGCCAGCAGTTTTATTCATAAGGACCTTGCATCAAGTGTGCATAAACATGAAAATAACTGACTTTGATGTAATTTTTTTGAGATTTAACCTCAGATTCAATAACCTATAGCGGAAAACTGTTAATAAACAACTGTTATTAAATCTGTTATTAAAAGCAATCTAATGCATTACTTCCCCAGACCACTAGAGTGTAGTGTGGTATTGCTCAACAGCCTAAGCAGCTGAAGTCATGGTGCTTCAAAACAAACAGAACAGTGGTACCGTGTGTGTCTGCAATTTGTTAATAATTTATCAGGAATTAATAAGCATTCCTCTAATTACCTCATGAATAATTCCATCAGCCCCCTTTTGCTCACCCTGAGTGGAGAAGTTACAAACGGGATTAGCATATACCGTTCACTCTGTCCCCCCGGAGAATCCCAGACAAGATCTGGGGACCTTCTCCCATCTCTCCGTCGGCAGTTTCTCGTTATCACGCACTGCGCACTCTGGTCCAGTCAGCGATTTAGCCCCGCATGTCATTAACATGTGCGGCGTGAATGAGCCCGTTGATCTCCGGCTGGAGGTAATGAGCGCTGTGTCCCCCGTGTGCCGACACACTGCAGACCATGAGAAGGATCGCTGACGGGAGATGGCAGACACCAACAGAGGCTGCCTAAAACCAATCGAAGATCCAGGCCTTACCCACACAGACCTCAGAGCGAGGCCGGGTGAATCAGGATGTGGTGAAATACAGCAGCAGCAGGCTGTGAAATATACTAACTAGTACAGCATAGAACTTGTGTCGAGTCATTTACAAATTGTCTGTGGACGACCTGAAGAAAATAGTAAGATAAGGCACCTGATTCTGCATGATGGCATGGAGAAGACCACGTTAGATTACTTAACTATACTTTTTTATACTAAACTATTACTTAAATATACTTTACTAACTTCACCTGTAAAGGTGTATGCAAAAATGTTAAGTGCATAATTAAAGACCAGGAGTTTGGCAAGTTCTTTGAACTTTTTAAAAGGAGTCCTTCCATGAAGACAAGAAAGAAGTATTCTCGGAAGGACAGTTTCGGGAAGAGGGACAACCCAAAATACGGTAAGTACAGTTTTGTTTACGCATACACACTAACATGTTTTCTACAGTTTTTTTTTTAACTTACCCTTGTTTTTTTGTTCTGTATATGTTTTATATTTTTGTTTTGCAGAGAAAATGCTCCAGAAATTCACGAGTTACTGCAGTGGCTGCAGTCCTACTGCCAAGAAAAAGGATAATGTGGCCTCTGTAGTGTCTCACGTGAGACGTTTTTTAATCTTTACTGGAGAGGGGAAGCTGCTGAGGGGGGAATTTGGTTTCCTTAAGCAGTCCTCCTGCATTGGAAAGTAAGTAATTAAATATTGCTCTTTGTTTGCAGAAAGTATCAAGTATTTGATCATGATGTTGTTAACTGAGGTGGGTTTGTGTTTTGTTTTTTTCTGTTTTGAGTTGGACTACAATGCTAGCAGAAGATGGTCTGAAGTCAACAACCATTCGCATACACTTGATAAACTTGAAAAAGTTTGTCAGTTATTTGTCTCAGATGCCCATTAGTGAAACAAAATTGAGTGGTCTTGACTTCAGACGTTTTCTGCTGGAGATTCAGGCCAGACTCAAGGACCTGTCAATGTCTGTCACGACACACAGACAGAAGGTCAGGAAGGAGCTCCAAAGTAAGTACCTCGTCAGAAGACATGTTATGAGATGCTATGAGTTATTCACTATGTTAATTGTTCTTTTGTTATTTAGAAAACATTGTGTCTAAAAAGGACCTGAGAGAATCCCGGGCAGAGGTCCGAAAACTGCTGCCCAAGAAACTGAGTATATTTCCATTATTAATTTGAATAATCATTGTCATAAGACAGTAGGAGTGATTGTTTTTTTTTTTTGTTAGTTTTTTTTCCTCAGGAAGACTAGAGGCCAAACCCAAATGGGACACTTTGGATCAGGTCTTTGGCCTGCTTGCAGGTTATTTTATTTCTTTTTCGGGGCACCGCCGCGGGGTCCTTCAGAACATGCGGGTGTCAGAGGTCCAGGAGGCTGATTTTGAGAACTCAAAGGGCATCATAGAGATGAGTGTTCATGATCATAGGTAAACAGATTCTTGATTGGTTAACAATGATTATTTGCAACGTATTTTCTTTTTTGTTCTTAATTTTTAGGTGCAGAGTCATAAGTCGGCCAGCACTTTCGTCTATGCCCAGCTGTCCATAACTGAGGAAGCCTCCTGGACATCCGCGAGGGGCTTCCTGGCAGTGAATCGCCCTATTTCTTTTTTAACAGGGCTGAGGGGCCTTGCAAGAGGCTTCTAACGAATGGACGAGGATATGGTTCGATGGAAAATTCACATTTAAAAATCTTAGAACCTCCATAAGTATATGGTGTGTTCATTTTAAATTATCATTATGATATTGTATCAATGTTTATTTTTTATTGATCTGTTTTGTTATGTTTACTCTTTTTGTTTGTTTGTTTTGTTTTTACTCAGAACAAGGACATCAGCCCCAGAAAGCGCCAATGGATACACATTCTGTGCTATTCTGAGGCTGTTGCCTCAAAGTTTTACATGGCATAGAGTTCCGCGATTGAGGCCGCAGAGGTGCGCCAGCTGCAGGAGATGGATGATCCTTCCCCTCAACCATCCCATCAACTTCGAAGCCCATAGAGCAGCCTGGCCCATCCACATCGGAGTCCATGGAGCAGCTCGGCCCCAGCACCAGCACCAGCTCTGTTATGAAGTCAAGGAGGAGGCTTTTTGTGGTTAGTTCACCCTCCTCATCCTCCTCAGAAATGGAGTTTCTAGAAGAGGGATACAAGTCAGACGCTTCAGGGGCTTTTTCTGAGTTGATACCCATTCAAAGTTCTGCGCAGTATGGGGCCTCAAATCAGGCCCGCTCCAGGGATCCATTTGCTCTTCAGACCCCTATGAAGCCTTTAATTTCTACTGTAAGTGTGCATTATTTTCATGCTTGTTTAATGTTTTACATTACTAGTATACTTATATTAATGTTGTGTAATGTTCAATTTATTTGATTCATGCAGTCCAAGTACCACGTTATTGGCCAGGATCCCTCCCCTGGCCACTCCTATTTAGGCCATTCAGTAAGGGTCTCTACGGACCAAGTGCCTCTTCTTAACAGCTGATTGTCGCCAAGGGTCAACCTGCGCCGTCTGGACGTGATCCGTCACAGGCTTGACCAAGATCCTTACAACGGAGATCATGTCGCCGGCTACTTTTTAGTTCTTTTTCTTATGTCTTTGTAAATAGTTTTATAAAATATGTTCAACTTCTATAAGCAGTGTGTTTTGTTTTCTGCTTTTATTGAAGGGTTTAATTTTTTTGTATATAGTTTTTAAACATTGAAGTAATTGGACTTGTTTTTACTTGTTGTTGCTCTTGTTATTGTTATTAATCATTGAGATTGTATGCATAAGTGCATATTTGACTTGTTGTGTTTGTCTTTCATAATTATGTTTTGAAATATAGGTATAATGTACATGCTTTTCAATAAACATGTTTATGTTTAAAAAAACGACTCTTTCTTAGTCAAGTAAGCATAAGTACAATCACGAATATGAGTAAAGTAAAGTACTTTTGTGGTGCATACTCTGTCCAACATTATGACCATGACGTCTGTGTAATATACGACTAATTTTTCCCTAACTCATGTTTTTAGTCAAATTAAAAGTCCAATCTTGACCAAACATACAACTGTGTGTTCTATGTGGCAGAATTGAACATTTTAAGTTGTGTTAGGGTATATATTACATATGCGTCTCTTATTACCAATAGGGTTTTGTGGAGTTTTTAGCCTAACTATAGGTCTGATCTACCTCTAATGTACATGTACATGTTGGGGAGGGGTAGGCGGGTCGTTTGACACTATTTTGGAGTTTGTAGGACGTTTCTGTCAAAATTGGGATGTGTTAGCGTTTTTATTACATAAGGGTCTCATATTACGAAGAGGGTTTTTCAGCATTTGTAGCCAAAGTATAGGTCGGATCTACATAAAACCTACGTGTTGGGAAGGGGGAGACGCATCTAATGACGTACTGAAATTCTACCTAAAATGTTGCATTCATGAGATAAGGACATGCGTTTTTTCTAGGATTCGAAGGCTTAAACCCCAAAACTGTTTGGTCATTTGGTGCGGCTCGTCGAGCTGACCCACCAGGTCAAGTTTGGTGTCGGTCAGACTCACCGTGTGTCCGAAGACTTACAAAAACCCTTTAGGTAATCACAGACGCTTTTGTAATATCTGTCCCTAAACACAAAGCAACACGTTCAGAACGGCCTAGGGTAGGCTTACATGAGGACAGGAGGCATGTCATTGACAGATTTTCAGAGCAGAGTTGTAAGGCTTTAGTCTTAAGTCATATATGTGGTCAAGATTTTTCATTCTGAGAAAGAAGGGGTATTCTTCAGGTTTTGTACCAGATAATTGTGTGATTGTGAGCTTGAGGACGCCTTGGTAATATTGGCCACTTGTGTAATAATTTGCCCTAGCCTCCCAAAAATTTTACTCCAGATTCTTCATTTGGCGGCCATGACTCACGCTCACGTAACTCCCGCTTCATTTAGGTGTCTGGAACTCTACCTGGAGTCCCCACTCCCTGGATGGGGGGGTTTCGGACAAAGTTTCGGACCCGTGCGGTGATCAAAAGTACAATAATAGTACTTTGAGAAAATCTAACGGGCCTCTGTTTTTAAATATTTGTTTTATTGCGAAAATAGAAGGGTAGGTTGCAGGGACCTTCGCACACGTTTGCCACTCGTTCAGTCGGTGTGTGTGTCCGATTTTGGTCACTTAAAGTTGTCAATATGATGCTTTTGTAATAACGGGCCACTTATGTAATATTATGTCCTAACTTAAAAAAAAAATCATCCCAGACCCTTCATCAGGGGCCACAACTCACACTCACGTTCTACTACCACTTTAATTAGGGGTTTGGAGTTCCCGCCCACTCCTGTCCAGGCTTTAAATACATTTTTCTATGGTAAAGATAGGCCTTGACATGTTGTAATGTTGTAATTACATTACACTTTTTTTTCTTATAAACAAGTTCCAACTTTCACCAAACCTATACCTATGTGTTCAGGTCATCTAGACACACTTTTATGCCAAAATCCACCTTGGTTAAGACTTTTATTACATAAGAGTCTGTGATTACAAAAATGTTTTTTAGGGCTTTGCAGCTTAACTATATGTCTGATCTACTTGAAATGTACACCTACTTATTGGGTAGGGTGAGACACATCAAATGACATCAAATGTTTCTGCCTAAAATATTATATTAATTAGATAGTTCTATGTGTGTTTTTGGTATGGAAAGGGTCAGAACCCAAAACTGTCATTTGGTGTGGCTCGTCGAGGTGATCCACCATGACAGGTTTGGTGTTGGTCAGCCTTACAGTGTGTCCAAAATCCTCAAAAAAACATTTAGTTCATCATAGACATTTTAGTAATAACAAGCCCCAACTGTACTATTTTTTCTGTTTTTTTTTTAATTTATTTTATTCAATTTTAAATAGATTTTTGTACTGCAAAATTGCAGTAGGCTCAGTTTACATACAGTTTAATAATATTTCCGTACTTTTCCCACAATTCCGATTCCTGTTCTAAGGTAAATGGGCAGAAAATTGCTTGTGGAGTGTAGTTTCAGATGTTCAGATGGCTGTAGGTGTTTGACGATTTCCGTGTGTTTATGTGAAATTATTAATAGAGAGAATAAGTGAAAATTAAACATGATAGCTAGTGGATAGTGAGTCCCATTTGGATGTCTCTGTGATGATGCTTTGGTAATCTGATGATTTTTTTTAGTGATATTTACCTTAACGTCAGATTTCTTAATTTTTATTTAAATTATTATTTTTTCCTTACAATGTCTGGCAGATGCCAAACCTGACCTGTGTGTAGGGTAACCTAAGCCAATTTATCACAGCACATTGTCTGATTTCACAATGTTGCCAACTCAACAGAGAAAATGTTGATCCTGCAATTGGCTAGCGAAAGTGAATAACTATCTAATTGTTTTGTAATGATGTATAATTTTCATAAAAACATGTTAAAAACAGTCATAATACTAATTCATTTTTTTTGTTTAGAGTCAGAGTTCCAGGATGAGACAAAATGGTAAAGCGGCTGGACCGACACCATGCTGAGGTCCACATGGACATCGATGTAAGTTTATTTGTTTTTTTAGAACCAGAATATCATTCTACCTATTTGATTTAAATGCACTGAAAAATATACTATGTAGATAAAATGTACTTTTGTTATTTTTCAGTTTTTAAGGGCAATACTGGACACTTACCTGTCAAGTCCAAGGAGGTGTTATGTTTTGGGCAAGCTGGCGGAGCTCAGGGCCTCCAAGCTTTAGGTTCCAATGGACATGGTGTTGAACATTGGTTTCCAGGAGGACTTGGGGGTTCCTGGGACCCCCTACTCATCATCCCAGCCCACCCCATCTGCTGAGGAGAACGACGACGACAATGAAGAGCCGTGCTGTAACCCCCGAGGGTTGTGCAGGAAGCTGCCCAGGTCCCAGTCACCTGTCAGGGAGTCTCGGAGAGACTCTTTTGTCAAAGGCAAGAACCCAAAATACGGTAAGTATGGTTTGTCATTCACACTAACATGTTGTCTAAAGTTATACTTTTTATGTTCTATATATGTTTTATGTTATTGGTCTTTAGAGAAAATTCTGGATTTTTTTTTTTGAGATTCTGTTCCGGCTGCAATTCGGGTACAAAGAAATTTTAAAATGTCTCCACTGCTGTGTCACATGGGCTCACATTTTCAATCTTTGCTGGAGAGGGGAGGCTCCTTCAAGGAGACTTTTCTTTCTTTAAACAGTCTTCCTGCATTGGGACGTAAATAATTTAATATTGCTGTTTGTTTGCAGAAAGTATCAAGCTCTGGTTTATGATGTTAAATGAGGTGTTTGTGGGTTTTTTTTTCTGTTTTTAGCTGGACCATTACCATTATGCTGTCAGAAGATGGTCTGAAAGCGAATCGCATTCATTTGATTAGCCTTAAGAAATGTATTAACCTCACAGCAAATACTGTTTTTGGGATAAACTCCCTGAGAGTTAATATCAACTCATTTTAAGTGTATATGACCATCGAATACACTCTATAACAGAGTTAAAGTAACTCTTTGTCAGGGCCAGACAAGGAGGAGACTTGTGCAGATACGCTAAAAATCTTTTATTAAAAGATTCAGCAGGGTCAAAACAAGCCAGGTCAATACCAAAGAAACATTGAGCAGGGAAACCATACCATAAACGGGAGACAGTCCAGAGTTCATAGACGAGCAGGGAGTATCACAGAGAAGGCAAAAATCCAAATGAGTAACAGTCCAGGTCATGCACAAAATATCCAATACACGGGCAAGGCAAAAATTAAAGTCGGAAAAACACGGAAAAGGATCTTACACGGAAAATAACAATAGGGCAATGGAAACGCTTTGTAATGCAGGGTAGAACCAATACAATTACTCGGTGAGGAGTGAGCGTGGTCTATTTATACTGAGGGGTAATCAATACTCAGGACTTCCTGGAGGTGTCATGCGGTGTACCACGTGATCGGGAGTGTGTGTGATGTCATGGTGAGGTGCGTTCTGGGTATTGTAGTTGGAAGCTTGGAAATTGCAGGTAGATCTGAGTGAGGGGAACACAGGTGTGCTTTCAGCACCAGACATGACAGGACAGGCGGGGTCCCCTGGAGCGGGCGACCCGATGAACTGGAGCAGAGCTGGCCGGGGAGCGCTTGGGACATCCACGGGGCCTAGGGGCAGGCTTACCAGGGTTACGGGTATGAAACTCTGCGAGTAACGCAGGGTCCAACACGTCCTTGGTAGCCACCCAACTGCGCTCCTCCGGACCATACCCCTCCCAGTCAATGAGGTATTGGAGAATACCCCCACGCCTGCGTGAGTCCAGCACCTCCCGGATAGCATACGTGGACGAGTCCTCCCCCTCCACTGCCGCGGGTGGCACATCAGCCGGTGCAGCGTCAGCAAGTGGACCCGGGACCATAGGCTTGAGGAGAGACACATGAAAAGTATTGTTAACACGGTATTGGGGAGGTAGCTCAACTTTGTATGTCACTTCATTAACTTGAGACAAGAGGACCAATGAACTTCGGTAGAAGTTTCCTGCAACTACCCTCAAACCTAAAGTCCCGGGTTGAAAGCCACACCCGATCACCAGGTTGGTAGTTGGGGTTGTCACCACGGTGTCTGTCAGCTCGTTCCTCGTACCTCAGCAACACCTCGGACACCCTACGATGTGTCTCCTCCCACACCTGCTCACTGCGCTTCATCCATTCATCCACAGCCGGAACGTCAGTGGACACTGCTGTCCAAGGGGCTAGAGGAGGCTGAAAACCCAGAGCACACTGAAAGGGGGTGAGACCAGAGGTGGTGTTAACCAAGGAGTTTTGTGCAATTTCAGTCCAGATGAGATATTGCGACCAGTCAGTGGGGTGTTTGTGGCAGTACGTGCGGAGGAATTTCCCTAATTCTTGATTAACCCTCTCACATTGACCATTACATTCTGGGTGGAAACCTGAGGTGAGACTGACATGAACTCCTAAGTGTTCAAAAAATGCTGACCAAACACAGGAAGTAAACTGTGGACCTCGATCAGATAAAATATCTTCTGGTATACCAAAGTGTCTAAAAACATGAGCGTACACAGCAAAATCGTCAGTGTTAAATTAACTCCCATAGTGTTAAATTTAACACTATTGCAGTGTTTATATAGTTCTCACCGGTTCAGAGTTAAAGTTACACTTTGAATAGTGTTAAATTTTAACCCCATTCATAGTGTTAATTTCTGACACTCACAGTGTTGTTTTACGACACTCCAATGTGTATTTTTAACACTAAATTGTTTTACGACACTCCAATGTGTATTTTTAACACTAAATTGTGTTAATCTTTTTCACTTTTAGTGTTAATTTCTGACACTCACAGTGTTCTTTTACGACACTCCAATGTTTTACGACACTCCATTGGAGTGTCGTAAAACAACACTGTGAGTGTCAGAAATTAACACTAAACGTGAAAAAGAATCACTTAGTGTTAATTTAATTAATTAATTAATTTAGTTAATGAAGAAATCCTCTGTTTAATCCACTACACTTGAATGGGTGTGTTTTCACACTTAACTTATTTCCATTAACAAAGTTGAATTCTGACACTTATGTGCATTTCTGACACTAAACTAAATTATTTCCTTTGTTTTGTAGTAGTTTTACAAAATTTGAAATTGTGTTTACCTCTATATTAAAGCTGTGCAATACCATCTTGAATGTTTTTACAAAATCTGAATTCTTTTACTTATCTGCAAGGCCACAGAACATCAGTACTAACACTAACATGCAGCAAATCTCTTTACCATCTGTTTACACATATTACTATTTGTTGACTCACAAAGCACAATAGTATAGAAGAAAGAAAAAAAACAAGCAAATCATTTTAAAATCTTTACTCAAAATTGTCCAAGCACCTTAACTTAAACATGAGCACAGTTACAAAGAAAACAGGGGTACAATATATAGGCTTTCATCTTCACCATAGGCACTTTGTATATCGAAGGGCTTATAATAAACAAGACTGTCTGCTTTGATCACATCTTTCTCATCACTTTCAAATACTTTGTAGGCATGAAAATGCTCACTGAAATGGTCAACCACCAGGTTGTCCACTAGGAAGTAGATAATACCTCTGAATAATACAACCTTCTGTATTCTGCAAAACACAGGCATTTCGTTTGCAATCTCACTGCAAATGATCAGTCCAACTTTGTACTCTGTCCCACTGATTTTGACCCAGTTAGTAGAATAAGCCTGACAAATGAAACATTTAAACATTTAACCTAGTTGAAAAGCTTTGCCCGAAACTCACGAACTCTTGGAGACTCGTTTGTTGTTGTGATGTCAATGCTGTAGACTGTTGTCTGCACAAATGTGTAGAAATGGACCAGGGAACCATCATAAGAAACATTGAACACATAGTGAGACTTGAAGAGCTCATCAAAGGCACCCAAGGATCTGGTGGCTTGGCAGGGGATCAGCTGCTTGTCCACAACGATGTAGAATGTGTCGACCCTCTTCTGAGCCCGGCCAACAGCAAGGATGTAAGGTTGTTTGCCCTCTCTTCCTCGCAGATGTTCATCAATGCTGCAGCATGACTGAAAAACAGAACATGAACACCATAGGGTTAGTTCTGCTAATTACCCATACTCTTGGTCTGCTGCTTAAAACAGAACTCCGGTGTAAAATGGACTTCAGGTGTAGTAAAACAATTACAAATACTAACCTTTGTTGAATAGCAAACCTTCGTTTGCCCCTTGCATTTCGAAATACAGCATTTTATGCTTTAGAATGGGCACTACGTGGCATATTTTTGCCCTTGCAGAGAAATTGTTTTTTCCACCACTAATGGGAACCGTTTGCAAAATTAATTAGTGGACATGCATGAATTCCACCCGTAACAGATCATTTTTTTAACAGTGATTATTTAAAAAAATATATATACTCAACATTGACCGAGCAAGCTGTGGCCTTGTATAGCAAGAATGGAACATTTACAACCAAATATTAATTTGCGAACTTATGTTTAATGGATGATCTGTCTTTTGCTAATTACACTGACAACAATGGAATTTGTAACAAAGCCTACCTTCATCAGACTCGCCGTCACATACTGTCAGACATAAGTCAGGATTGGCCTCCATCAGTTCAAGAAGGATGTCTTCCTCCACGGCTGTGTTACTTTCATCAAAAATGTACAGTTCGGATGCACTGGGAATCCCAAACTTGTTTTTGACTATAGGAAGAACAACAAGAGCAGGTTCAAAACTAAACATAAGTATACAGACAAACCAATGCAATTTGAACAGTGAAAGCTCCAGTCACAAAATGGCCCATCCTATGAATTGGAAGTTTAAAATATAAAGCCAAAGTTCCAAAGGAAAAAAATAAATACATTCGGAAACGGAACATCGTCAAAATAAACAGCAAGCCCATCTTCAATTCACATTTTCAATGTTTTGTAATTTAGATATAAATACATTCAAACTAAAATAAACTTGCAGCAATCAGTAGGGGTGAGACAAGATCTTGGGGCATGAGACTTATGTTCAGGGTACTAGCAGCGGTGGTCTACTTGAGTGAGCCATCACACACACACACACACACACACACACACACACACACAGGAGTGCACCTTCTGTCATAGGTTGGCAGTTCTGTACATAACTTCTACTATTGGCATTCTGACAGTAGTTCTAAGGTCTGAAGTGAGAAGTTTTGGGTTTATGGTAAAACCGACTGCAGTACTTGCATAATGTTATCTATTTAGTGTATATGGTTAATCATACATGATTTATAATCAGAGAACCAATTGATTGACATCCAGTACAAGATGATTACTTACAAAATTCCCCTGCAGGTTTGCATTTTGGGAGTTTCAGTCAAATAAAATAATTTTAACCATATATTTCGATTTTGAAATTAATATATTATAGTGTAAATCTAATGTTGTCTCGTGAACCCAATATTGTGTCTCGTTTTGTGAGATGAGCGTCTCATCACACCCCTAGAAAGAGGCTTCATGTCTTCTTGTAACGCTGGCAGTGCCATTATCAATTGTGATTTAGAGAATTAAATGCTACTAACAATGATAATAGCATAAACTAAATTTTAATTATTATTAGTGTGAAATATTTTTTTTTTTTTACCTGCTTCAGTCCATACTGTGTGTATGTAGTCAGTTACTGAAGCATTGGTCTTTGTGCAACTGTCAAAAATACTGTTCAGATATATTTCTGAACAAACACAATAGACGATGCCAAAATTATCAAATATTATTGAAGTTATGTCTATTTATTGTAAAATAATTCAATAATGTAATATTTATGAAAGGCCTAGTTATTGATGACATTCCTAGACGAAACTAAACAGGAAAAACAAAACTAGACACAGGAAATTTTGCAATAATTGAAACCTTGTGTTACACAGGCTACTTACCTTCACTGATAAAATCCAAATAGGTGAAATCAGAGGGCAATCAGATATACTTCTTGGTACCATGGTATCTCACCTTCAGCAACATAATGGCATGTCTCAGAACCTACACACAACAGAGAAAATCTAACTTTTAGCCAAATGTTTTTCAGCCAAACAATTTTGGGCTCTGCTTATACCCCCACAACAAGTTCACAATTACAATAAATTGCTTGTGCTCCTTAGCTAACAATTAGACCTATAACCTTATAACGTCACAATCTGCTAAATAATCCGCTGTCTACTGGATATTACTTTAAAAAAAATATGTTTTAAGACTACTTTCCAATAAAATAAACATGTACCAATATTGCATTTCACTTACGATTAAATTTACATTTTTATGCAGATTAACCAATTTCAAATCATGGATTTACTCAATCTGACTGAAATAGCTGTTGTAAAAACATTACTGTGTCATGCATTTCTCTTATACGGGTATCTGCAGCATGGAAAAGCTAAATTACAGATTTTAAGACTTTAATACCACTTAGACAAAATTAAGACAACTTTCACAATAATAAAATGGCAAAAGTACACAAAACCTGTCAGTCTATAGTTACACATTTCACTATTAAACTTATGTATGCAAAATCATCTCTAATAAACTGCAACCTCATTATCCTAACTGGACGACCATAAACAAATGCCCCCATATTACCTCCTCAATTATGAGTTTAAGGATGTAGTTAACGTTAACCTCTTAAGCTCCAAGCCTATTTTTACCACTTTCCGCCTGAAATTGCATACTCAAGGCTTATCACTCTAATATTAATTAATTCAGAGTCAAATCTATGAATTAATATTACTTAGAAGCCTTTACACAATTGATTTAAGACACTTTTATTCAATTATTCAATTGAACATGTAATCACCAAAATATGGTAAGAAACAGGAACATTTTAGGCGCTTTTCAGATTTTCTATTTTATTATTTTTATTTTCAGACATATAAAATGAAATATTTATATGGATAAAGTGTTTTGGCAACTCGTTTTGCAGTAATAAGGCTGTTTTTGTGTTGTCTACTCATATACAAACATAAATCCGCACTGTCTCTTTAACACAGCTCTTTCTGCCGAGTGGGAACTCTGAGAGTCAGAGCTCTGTGGCCGAGCAGCCCCCACCCTCCCTTTCAGCTGGCAGAACTCGGCACCTGACAGAGCTCATTTGCATACCGTCTTGTCTGTGAGGGTCTGCTGATTCATTAGATATGCGTGGATTCGTGGAGCGACCAATAATCCGTTTTTAATAAAGCCTTAAAGTTGATATTTTTTTCTACCTCAAATTATTTCAAGCAGGATATATGTGAGAATTACTGGTGACTGGATTGATGGATTTTCTTAAGTTTGGAGGCATTTTGAAGGTAAGAGTGTGGGGGAAGCGCTCGAGGGGGTTTGGTGTGTGTCTCGAGTGTCCTGTGGTAAACACAAAGCGAAACACAAGCAGATTTAAACTCTAAAACAGTGTAACACACTATTTTTGCTCTAATTTAAGAACCGTACATCCTACAGTAAAAAGGAGCACAGTTCCGTAATCCGGAGGGGCAGACGGTTCGAATGGCCGCATTCGATCAAATATGGACGTACGAAAAACGCAAATATGAAAATAATATTTCATAACTTTCATAAACTAGGCATATTTCGCCCTAAACGTTTACTTTCTGAAAGGAGATACAGCTAAATAGGCTAGATAACTGAAAAGCAGAAATTCTAAGCTTTAAAATTGCATATTGGGTGTCTATATTAAACCTATAAGTATTCATAAACAGACATTAAATATCATATTTTTCGTGTTTTTAAGGAGCTTATAAGGAGGGTATGCTGGTGTTGTGCCGAATTCAACAGCTCGACAGGAATAATACCCCCTCTCGAAAACGCGAACGCACATCTTGTTGGCTTTATCTTTACTTAGAAAATGTAAATACCCAAGATACTGTTCTAAGATACGCTGACTCGTAAGAAATTATAAAAAAATAAACTATTTACCTGCAGCCTCTCCAGGGGCTGCTTCTTCTGGGCGGGGGTGCTAAATTCGGCACAACACCGTCGCCGCGTGCTCAGAGCAAGCATTGAGCTAATACACGCACCTGCAATTAGCTCCCCTCAGAGGCACGACCGGTGCAAATGGTTCCGCTTAGTTTCGTCTGTCGTATATTAAACTTAACTGAATACAACGTGGAAATTTCGAAATACGAAACGCAAAAAAAAAATAATGTAGTAGTTATCTAAGCTTCTTGTGGTATTTTAAGACACTTGGGAGAAGAATACAAGACAAATTAAGGCCCTTTTTAAAAACAAAACACCAATTTATTAAAGATGCCTGGCCACCCTACATCCTACAGCATGATGCAAGCTAATATCACCTTAAAATGGTGCCGCAGTCACATAACTCAGGTAACTTACCTACTGCCTCCAGTTATGTTCTCCACAGAGTTAAGCAGAAAGTTCCAGAACTAAGCTGGGTAGCTAGTTAACATAGAACAGCTAACGTTAGCTTACTAGCTAGCTAATAACTCCAGCCTCGCTTTTTCTGCCTCATTTGTTCACTCATAAAGTCACCACATTCTGAATTTAAAGCAAAAATATTATATATATATTATGAGAATTATCAGACGAAAGACAAAAAGAGGGAAAGACATCACAGACTGTGCCTCACGGATTACTGTTAATATTCGCTAGCTCCAGGCTAGCTAGCTAGTTAGTTAGCTAACTTACCTAACGCTAGCATTTGAAGCTAAACACGAATAAAAACTAGTATCTACCAACAATTTCAACTTGTTTACGGTCACTTAACGTTAATACAGTTTTATATCGCGATTGATGGCATGTATAAGTAAATAAATTAGGTTCCTACCTTTCGAACTTGCAGATAGGTCTTCCACCTGCCACACAGGCCTCCGAGAAAATGGGCGCGATAAAACCGGATGTAGGAATAACTCAGGAAAAAGTGTAGGCAGTCAACTCGTTTATGGAGCACCGCCCCCAGAGCTTTTTCAACACTGCTGGTGTTCAAACAACACCAAAATTAACACCCGTCAACACAAAATAATTTACACTGGAAAAGTAACACAATTTCACACTACAGATTTTGCTGTGTAGATAGCCTGAGCAGTCTGCAGAGCAGTGGGTAAAGCAGGGAAAGGAATAAACTTAACTCCTCTAGAAAAACGATCTACAATAGTAAGAACAGTAGTGTAACCATCAGATACAGGTAAGTCGGTAACAAAATCAACAGCTACATGCGACCAGGGTCGTTCGGGTACAGGAAGTGGGAGCAGCTTACCGACTGGAAGAGTTTTGGGTGTTTTGCATTGCGCACAGACGGAGCAGGAGGTAACGAAAGTATGTACGTCAGCGCGCATGGTTTCCCACCAATAGCGCGCTGAGAGGAGCTGTAAAGTGCGAGTTACACCAGGATGGCCAGAAGTCAATGCGGAGTGAGCCCATGTGATTAACCTATCACGAAATTGAACTGGAACGAAAGTTTTATCGTGAGGACAATCCTCCGGACTAGGTTGATCAGAATTACTGCTACGAATTTGTTCATCTAACTCCCATTGAATGGCTGCGATCTGCACAGAGGGAGGAAGAATGCGCTCAGTTTCAGCTGAGTGAGATGCGCTGTCTGAAGCCCAGTAGACTCTAGAGAGCGCATCGGCCTTAGTGTTACGATTCCCTGGACGGAACGAGATTGAGACGTTAAACTGGGAGAAAAATAACGACCAACGAGCTTGTCGAGGGTTAAGCCGTTTAGCGGTGCGGAGATACTCCAAATTTTTGTGATCTGTGAGCACAGTAAACGGATGGGCGGACCCTTCCAGCCAGTGACGCCACTCTTCAAGGGCTAGTTTGACAGCAAGGAGTTCCCTATACCCTATCCCATAGTTACGCTCCGCAGGAGAGAGTTTGCGCGAGAAGAAGGCTATAGGATATAATTTGGGTGGCGACCCAGTACGCTGAGAGAGGACTGCACCTACACCAGACTCGGAGGCATCGACCTCCACTATAAAGGGTAACTCGGGTTTAGGGTGCTTGAGTATGGGAGCGGAGGTGAAGGCTGCTTTAGGATTGCTGAAAGCGCGTTCGGCTTCGGGAGACCATCTGAGCTGTTTAGCAGTGCCCTTAGTAAGAGCAGTAAGAGGGGTGGCAATGCTACTGAAATTACGGATAAACCGTCTATAAAAATTAGCGAAACCAAGAAATCGCTGGAGATCTTTAATAGTCTGAGGTACTGGCCAGCTAGTGACGGCTGAAACTTTCGCATCATCCATAATAACACCGTTAGAGCTGATAAAGTAGCCGAGAAATGTGACCCGTTGCAGGCGGAATTCACATTTCTCGGCTTTGGCAAAGAGACTATTCTCTGAATCTACAAGCGCTAGGACACAAAACGTATCAGTTTTAGTTGAGACAATAACAGGTAACGTTAGGCATTTAGCTCTGTGTACTGTAACAACTGTACATACCACGTCTACTAAGGCGTCAGCCCCGGGACAGCGCGTGGAGAACTCTCCACGCGCTGTCCCGGGGCTGACGCCTTAGTAGATCGGGGCCGGAGCTCACACTCAGCTTTGAGATGACCTGGCTTCCCATAGTAGAGACAGAGGTGCAGACGGATTCGGTGTTGTCTCTCAGCAGCAGTAAGTCTCGACTTTTCGACTTCCATGGGCTCAGGGTCTCGTGGAATGGGTGAAGTCGCAGCTGGAGTGCAGGGAAGAGACAGACAGGGAAATGAGCTGATCCAGGGTGAGTGAGTCGTCTTTACACGCCAGTTCCTTCTGTATATCGGAGTGGAGTCCATGCCGAAAAACATTAACCAGTGCGGGGTTATTCCAACCACTGCTAGCTGCTAACGTTCTAAACTCCAGCGCGTAGGCAGCTACAGACTTCTTTCCCTGGGTCAGATTCAACAAAAGTTCTCCGCTGGATTGCTCATAGCGTGTATGATCAAAAACACTGTGGAAAGTAGCCAAAAAAGAATCATAGCTGGCCTCAGAAACACTGTCCCAAATAGCAGTGGCCCACTCTAAAGCTTTGCCTGAGAGACGAGAGACAATGAACCCGATCTTAGCTCGATCGGTAGCAGGTGGAGAGTTAGAAAAAAATACAGAGCACTGAAGTAAAAACCCACCGCATTTCTCTGGGTTGCCGTCATAAACTTCAGGTTTGCAGACAGAGAAAGTAGATTCCTTGGTAGCGTTTAGAGTGAGGGTAGGCTTAGCAATGGGGCTAGTAGCGTGGGTAGCTGGCTAACCTGCTGGCGTGCTAGCTCGTCTACAGCCTGGGTCACACCAGCAAACGTTTGCTGGTGCTGACCGAGTAGCCGGCCCTGGTTAGCCAAACCAGATTTAATCGACTCAGTATCCGCAGTCTCTGTCATAGCGGCCGAGTTATATGTCAGGGCCAGACAAGGAGGAGACTTGTGCAGATACGATAAAAATATTTTATTAAAAGCTTCAGCAGGGTTAGTCAAAACAAGCCAGGTCAATACCAAAGAAACATTGAGCAGGGAAACCATACCATAAACGGGAGACAGTCCAGAGTTCATACACGAGCAGGGAGTATCACAGAGAAGGCAGAAATCCAAATGAGTAACAGTCCAGGTCATACACAAAATATCCAATACACGGGCAAGGCAAAAATCAAAGTCGGAAAAACACGGAAAAGGATCATACACGGAAAATAACAATAGGGCAATGGAAACGCTTTGTAATGCAGGGTAGAACCAATACAATTACTCGGCGAGGAGTGAGCGTGAGCGTGGTCTATTTATACTGAGGGGTAATCAATACTCAGGACTTCCTGGAGGTGTCATGCAGTGTACCACGTGATCGGGAGTGTGTGTGATGTCATGGTGAGGTGCGTTCTGGGTATTGTAGTTGGAAGCTTGGAAATCGCAGGTAGAGCTGAGTGAGGGGAACACAGGTGTGCTTTCAGCACCAGACATGACACTCTTTTCCGGGAGTTGGCCTTTTAACTCTGTTCAGGAGTTAATCTGAACTGTTTTGGGAGTTAAAATGCTTACCCCATCTAAAGTAAAATACAGCTCTCAGCTGGAATTAAGTTTTAACGTAAACTCCTTCAGAAGGTTAACAAAAATTGCAAACACATTTGTGTTATTAAACTAATAATATTAAAAAAAAAACATTTTAATATTTTAAAACACTGCAGTTTTCACTGCATTACCAGCACTTTGTCACAACTAACAGTGCAAAAGATGGTAACTTGCTCTTATAGCCTACAAAACGTTAACTAGACAAACAACCATTTTATAAAATATAATGAAACACCCCATGGAAGGTAGCCCTGGTAGGCAAGACACCTATGGTAAGCTAGGATTGGGGACACGGTCATTAGAGAGTTCAGTCACGCTCCTCAATACCTTGGAATAAACTCTGTAATACTACACCGCCAAAGAGTTCCCCTCAATTCAACTTGTACTTTAAGTTGGAGAATAAACTCACACAATTTAACACTTTCACACATTTTTGTTTATCTCCAGAAATTTGCTATGTATCTGTCTCACATTCCCACCAGTGAGACCCAATGAACTGGTCCTGACTTTCAGCACCTGTCCATGGAAATACAAGCTCACCTGAAGGACCTGTCCATGTATGTCACACAAGCAAAGGACCGAAAAGATATTGCAAGTAAGTATCTCATCAGAAGACATGTTATGAGACGCTGAGTCATGCAATGTGTTAATTGTTCTGTTGTTATTTAGAAAACATCGTCTCAAAAAGGGATCTCTCATATTAAATTCAAAGCTCTTACAATCGCCTACAAGGTGATGACAGAACAGCTCCTTCCTACCTGCACTGATCACTCCTAAAGGCTTACGCTACCTCCCGGCCGCTGCGCTCCTCCAATGAACATCGTCTCGCTTTACCAAACATTCACACAAAGCAATCCAGACTGTTCTCATACAGAGTTCCCCAATGGTGGAACAAACTACCTTCTACTACCAGATCAGGAGAATCTCTCACTATCTTTAATAAACTCCTGAAAACAGAGCTCTTCAAAGAGCACTTACTCTCCTAACACCTCTAACAAACTACCTTCCACTACCAGATCAGGAGAATCTCTCACTATCTTTAAGAAACTCCTGAAGACAGAGCTCTTCAAAGAGCACTTACTCTCCTAACACCTCTAACACACTAACTACTTCTAACCTCATTTCCCTCTTACCCTCCTTCACTCCTCTATCTTATTATTTCCCTTTGACCTCCTTTAAGCCCTATCTAAAGATGTTTTACCTTTAACTTCTGTTAATCTATGTACATCACTATTGTAAATCGCTTTGGACAAAAGTTTCTGCCAAATGTAATGTAATGAAATGTAATCTCTGGGCCTTCAGGGAAGAAGTCCGCAAGCTCCTGCCAGTAAATATATTTCCTGAAGTATATATACTGAAGCTCTATTAGGTGTCAGTATACAGTGTTAGCGGCTTGTAGCAGCGTTTGTACAGAGAGTGAAATAGTGAGGAGGACTGGCCTTGTGGCTACCCTCTTGTAAATATTTGTGTATACATACCATTTTTTTTTGTTTATATCAGTTTTTCTTTATGTTTTTTTCTGTGAACACTGTGCACTTGAAAGGTTGGCTCAAGTATCCTGTTCCACACCGCACTCGGAGCTTTTGTCATTTGGTCACACGTAAAATCCAAAGAAACTCTTTTAAGGTGGTTAACAAAGCTTGCTATCCCATGTCAGAACCGATACTGAAAGAAAATCAGAACACAGAACTTATCTCTACTTAATAAGAACAAAAGTCATTGATATTGTAGCCAACACACATGTTCTGTGTCAGGTGAAGATGTCACTCAAAAAGCTTTTCAAAATACTGGCTACTTAAAATCGTCAATATAAAGCAAATACAAAGTTTTTGCTACAATATAACCATCCCACTCAGATTGTTTTGAGCTGGAAACAAAAACACAGCTGGAGATTGACCTTCCCAATAGTTGTCAACAACAGATGTGTAAGGGGGTTGGGGAGCAGACAGGGGCGCAGATGGAAATTTTGAACTGGGGGGGACCAAGCTGTAAAATCATATATATATATATATATATATATATATATATATATATATATATATATATATATATATACATATATATATATATATATATATGTCACGTGGGTTCCGTGACAAAATGATGACACAGCCAAAAGTTGCAACTCCAAGCAAGGAAGGTGTTTATTTACAGTCCGAGTGTGCCAAAAGTGAGCAAATGAGCAAAACAAAAATTAACAAAAATAAAGTTGAAATTTCAAAGTGCTACAAATAATATAGGCCAATGAAACTAACAAAAGGAAAACAAACCTATAACTAACATAAAGTACAAACTTCCCAGTCTGAAAAACAAACTGCACAGCTCAGAACTACAACCCAAACTGCCGTTGCAAAATGGCCGCCCCAACCCCCCATTCTAAGGGCTTAAATACCAACTAGCCCCTCCCCTACAATTAACCCTAAACAGCTGCAGACCTACAAAACCCCATTAATCTCCCAATTTACAAAACAATGGCAAGATTTACAAATAGTCAAATTGTTACACATATTACACACAACACATCCGTTCACATTACAAAACCCTAGTCTCTTCACAACCCTTAATTTACTCTTAATTAACAGCAATTGGATGAGATCATGGATCATAACGAGGCAGGCACTACAAAGCCAGCTGGCTTCCAGAGTTCTGGTCCTTTGGTCACCTGGAAGTGCTGCAGGAGAGAAAAGACAAACAAACAAACAAACGAACGTGGCTCCCCCTCACCACGCTAAGATAAGTTATTAAAAACATTGAAAACCTGTGTGTGTGTGATTATTCTACTATATTGTGGTACTTTTGTTAAACTATTGCTACAAACAATGTGTGTGCACCCACGGAGTTGGTTAGCTGGAAATTAGCAGTAGCTCAACATGAAAAGTATGTATGGCATTAACTGTTAGTGTTAGTGGTGTATCGGCGCCTGGCGCCGGTATCAAAAGAGCTCCGTGTGACATTACCGCCCTCCTCTCCTTGGGTGGCAAAACTGGGCAGCCTGGACAGGTAGTCAGCAACAACATTCTGCTGGCCTCGCTTGTGATGGACACAGAACTGGAAAGGCTGTAACTCCAAGTACCATCTTGTCACCCGGGCATTCTTATTCTTCATGGTGTTCATCCACGTCAGTGCTCTGTGGTCTGTGTAAAGATCAAAATCCCGGCCCAAGAGATAATACCTCAAACTATCTAGTGCCCACTTAATTGCTAGGCATTCCTTCTCCACAGCTGAATATCTTGCTTCTCGTGGCAGTAGTTTACGACTGAGGTATAATACAGGTCGCTCCTCACCTCGTTCTCCTTGAGCAAGGACAGCTCCCAGGCCACATCCGGAAGCATCTACCTCGACAAGGAAGCGCTTTTGGAAGTCAGGGGTCTGGAGTACAGGAGAGGCACACAAACACTTCTTTAAAGCATTAAAGGCAAATTCACATTCATCATTCCAAATGACAGGGTTACGGGCAGACTTCTTTGTCAGGTTAGTTAAAGGAGTAGCAATGGTGGCACAGTGAGGGATAAATCTTCGGTACCAACCAATCAGGCCAAGGAAAGATTTTACCTGGGTCTTGGTTGTTGGACGTGGACTATCCCTGATTGCTTGTACCTTGTCCACTTGTGGTCTGATGGTCCCTTTTCCCAGTTGGTAACCCAGGTACCTCGTTTCAGCTCTGGCCCACTCACACTTCTGCACATTCAGCGTCAGGCCCGCCTGCTGGATCTTCTCAAGGACACGATGTAGGTGCTCCAGATGTTGCTGCCAAGTGTTACTGAAAATGACAACATCATCTAAATAGGCAGCACTACAGTCAGAACAATCTTCAAGTATTTGGTCCATCAAGCGCTGAAAACTGGCAGGTGCGCCATGAAGTCCTAAGGGCATCACACAGAACTGAAACAGGCCTATTGGTGTGCGGAAAGCAGTGTAAGCCTTGGACTTCTGTTCTAAAGGCACTTGCCAATATCCTTTGCAGAGGTCTAAAGTCGGGATGAAATTGGCATGGCCTACCTTCTCCAACAGCTCATCTATACGTGGCATTGGATAGGCATCGGAGTGCGAGCTGGCATTCAATCTCCGGAAGTCAAGGCACACTCTTATGGACCCATCTTTCTTCGGCACAATCACGATCGGGCTACTCCATTCACTCACTGACGGCTCTATTACGCCTAGGTCCAACATGGCATGAACCTCTTTCTCCAAAGCCCCAACCATTCTCTCAGGAATGCGATATGGTGGTTGTCTGATGGGGATCTGGTCAGGTTTAAGACGGATTGTGTGTTCCAGGAGTGTAGTTCTCCCTGGCTTCTGTTGAAAGAGTGCAGGATAATGACTGAACAGATCAAACAAATCCATTTGTTTCTCACCAACCAGATGTGGCAGGGTCACCTCCGTCTCACCACTCCATGCCTGCAACAGCTCTTCTGGCTCGATCTCCTCCTCTATGTACTGGGCAAACAGCACTGTCTTGTGGTCTGCTCGCTCATGCCAGGCCCTGAGGAGGTTCACATGGTAAGTTTGAAGAGGCTTACCCTTCTCTGGATGGTAGACTTCATACGTCGTCGGGCTGATCTTTCGTTGGATGGTGTATGGCCCTTGCCACTTGGCCAACAACTTGCTGGAAGAACAGGGCAACAGCAGGAGCACTTTTTGGCCTACTTGAAACTCCCTCATTCTTGCGTGTTGGTCATACCACCTCTTCTGGTCACGTTGGGCTTCCTGAAGATTCACCTGGGCTTCTTGCTGGTACTTCTCCAACCGATTCCGCATCTGCAGCACATACTGGACGATGCCTTGGCTGTTGGACTCGTTGGTGGTGGTACCTTCCCACGAACCCTTCAGGAGGTCTAGTGGCCCCCTCACTGACCACCCGTACAGGAGCTCAAACGGCGAAAAGCCGGTTGATGCTTGAGGCACTTCCCGATAGGCGAACAACAGAAAAGGCAACCACTTGTCCCAATCTCGGCCTGTGTCATCCACGAACTTGCGGAGCATCGACTTCAAGGTTTGATTAAACCGTTCGACGAGCCCGTCAGTTTGGGGATGATACGGTGTGGTCTTCCGCGCCTTGACCCCCAACTGTCGGTAAAGCTGCATCATCAAGCGCGAGGTGAAGTTTGTGCCTTGGTCAGTAATGATTTCTTCAGGAATGCCAACTCTGGAAAACAACTGAACAAGAGCACTGATAACCTTAGGTGTAGTTATACTTCGCAATGGAAATGCTTCTGGGTACCTGGTGGCATAATCGCACACCACTAGAATGTACCTGTACCCGGAACTGCTTGTTTCCAAGGGCCCCACGATGTCCATGGCAATTCTGCGGAATGGAGAGGAGATGACAGGTAATGGACACAACGGAGCTCTTGCCGACCTGCGGACACCAGAGGTTTTTTGACAGACAGGACATGTTTTACAGTAGTGTTGTGTGTCAGTGTACATGGTTGGCCAAAAAAATCTTGCACCTAACCTAAGATAGGTTTTCTGTTGCCCCAAATGCCCAGCCCATGGGATAGTATGTGCTAAATTGAGAACGAAAGGTCTACAGGTAACTGGGACTACCAATCGTTTCACACCTGCATCCGTCTGATTGTACAAAATACCATTCTCTTATCAGGTACCTGTCTGAGACAAACTTCTCAGAGATGTTAGACTCGGCTTTTTGAAACAGTAAACTTAGTGTGGTATCTGCCTGTTGCAGCTTGACAATGTCATATGGCACATCCCAATCAACATTCAACCCCTCAGTATCAATGTTCTGAAAAGAAACCCCATGGCTGTACTTCTCAAAGCGTCTCTGGCGACGCGACTTCCGTGGCCCTTTATCCCCACCTTGGATCAAGTCATCTGACAGACCCGGTAGTGGCTCCACAGCCTTCTGGGAACGGGTAACCACAGGACATGACACATACACATCATTGGCATTAGACACACCGACAACAGATCCTAATATATCACCCCAAACTGGTACATCCCTCCCCAGAATAACATCAAAAGGTAAGTTTTGAACGACCACCATTTGCAGTAAATATTTCACCCCATCAATTTCAACAGTACGTTCAGCCACTGGATGTTGCTTTCTATCTCCATGTACACATACAATTTCGGTATCGTTCTGATAATCAAGACAGTTCAAAGGTACATGACACCTTTTGATTAACGACACAGTGCTACCAGTATCCATCATGGCATCAAGTGTAACCCCATTAACTTTTACTTTTTTGTTAACTGGTCCCATCTCATTAACCTCAGATCTGGCATCCCCCTCCCTTGGCACATAACAAAACCCAGACAGTTTTGGCTTCCTTAAGGGACAAAAAGATGCCTTGTGGCCTTTCTGTTGACAGAAAAAACATACCAATGCATTACCCCCAACGGTGTGAGCAGTATTGTTACCTCCAACTATGGGAGTAGAATCCCCACCCCCAGAGTCACCTGCACTTGGCTTATGGCCCTGTGATGGCTTGTGAGTGAACACTGGGCGGTTGGTTGTCACCTTGTGGGCATTGATATACTGCAACGCTAGCTTAGCAGCTGTCTTTCCATCGTCTGGCTCATGTTCACGGACCCAGGTCCGCACCTCTGGGGACAGGACATTCAACAGCTGCTCCATAATCACCTTCTCACCGATCTCCTCCTTGGTGTGTTTCTCTGGTTGCACCCACCGACGGAAAAGATGCTTCAAGCGATGATAGGTCTCCATCGGCGTTTCTCCAGCTGGTACTGTGCTCCTCCGGAACCGCTGTCGATACGTCTCCTTGGTGATGTCAAATTTCAGCAGCAGAGCCTCCTTCAGCTCCTGGAAGTCATCTACATGGTCCTCATCCATCGCCGAATATGCTTCCAGGGCTTTGCCAGTGAGTAGTGGAACCAGCCTAATTGCCCACTCCCGTTCTGGCCACTGCCATGTACGTGCGAGGCGCTCAAACCTCAGCAGGAAATTCTCCATGTCTTCTCCATGCTGGTAAAGATGTAGCTTTGGTTCACAGGTTCGTCCTGGGTAAATCGTCATTTGTGGGTATGCAGGCCTAACAGGCTGTGGTACTGGGACGGCGGCGGGCGGTTGCGATGCTGGGTCTGATGCTGTTGGTAAGTATACTGGTGAGTATTCTGGGCTTACTACATAGGGTTGGCTGGCGCGGTCTGGCTCTGGCTTTGGGGTTACTGGTGGCAGGTCGAGTCTTGGGCTTTCCCCTGCAAGCATGCTGGAAACGGCGAGTTGGTGTGAGAGGGGAGGTTCTTGGCGTGGCCGTATTGCGGTGAGAAAATTGCGTAGTTCTTCTCGCATGGCCTCGTCACGTCGCATCTGCGCCTCTTGGCGAACCTCATCTCGCATCTGCTGGGTTGTGAGGAAGTCTCGTACCACGTCTGTTAGCGATGTGGTCGCTACAGAAGGAGCTTGAACACCACCCTTTGTCTTCGGCCTGGCCCCCTTGGTAATGTAGTTCTGACCATCTGTTTCGCTTTGCTCTTGCTCTGTTCCCGACTGAGCTGTTTCCCAGGCATCATCTTTCCTTTGTATGGAGGTAGTAGCTCGAGTGGAAGGCCTGGTTTTGGTGGTGTCGGTGTTGCTTTTCTTTTGGGTTACTCGGGCTGGTTTCCTTCGGCTGGCCATCCCACTTCTGACACCATATGTCACGTGGGTTCCGTGACAAAATGATGACACAGCCAAAAGTTGCAACTCCAAGCAAGGAAGGTGTTTATTTACAGTCCGAGTGTGCCAAAAGTGAGCAAATGAGCAAAACAAAAATTAACAAAAATAAAGTTGAAATTTCAAAGTGCTACAAATAATATAGGCCAATGAAACTAACAAAAGGAAAACAAACCTATAACTAACATAAAGTACAAACTTCCCAGTCTGAAAAACAAACTGCACAGCTCAGAACTACAACCCAAACTGCCGTTGCAAAATGGCCGCCCCAACCCCCCATTCTAAGGGCTTAAATACCAACTAGCCCCTCCCCTACAATTAACCCTAAACAGCTGCAGACCTACAAAACCCCATTAATCTCCCAATTTACAAAACAATGGCAAGATTTACAAATAGTCAAATTGTTACACATATTACACACAACACATCCGTTCACATTACAAAACCCTAGTCTCTTCACAACCCTTAATTTACTCTTAATTAACAGCAATTGGATGAGATCATGGATCATAACGAGGCAGGCACTACAAAGCCAGCTGGCTTCCAGAGTTCTGGTCCTTTGGTCACCTGGAAGTGCTGCAGGAGAGAAAAGACAAACAAACAAACAAACAAACGTGGCTCCCCCTCACCACGCTAAGATAAGTTATTAAAAACATTGAAAACCTGTGTGTGTGTGATTATTCTACTATATTGTGGTACTTTTGTTAAACTATTGCTACAAACAATGTGTGTGCACCCACAGAGTTGGTTAGCTGGAAATTAGCAGTAGCTCAACATGAAAAGTATGTATGGCATTAACTGTTAGTGTTAGTGGTGTATCGGCGCCTGGCGCCGGTATCAAAAGAGCTCCGTGTGACAATATATATATATATATATATATATATATATATATATATATGCTGCAATAAACTTTAGAATATTCACTTTTCTGATCAACACTAGCCATACTGAAACTGTTATTGGTCTGGTATGTCAATATGTCCCCAGTGCCATCTGCGCGCATTCTTACACCATGATGCCAAATCACTGACAGCCTACTATTCCATATCACACACCAAAACTTCATGCCCTCTGCAAATTTTTATTTTAACATTTGCTGATATCAACAAGATGAAAAATCTCAATCTCAGCACAGAAACTTGAAAAAAACTGAAAGAAACTGTATTATAACAAAAAATCAAAGAACCTATGTGCAAAAATAATAATAACAAAATAACAAAAAATAACAAAATAAAATTTAAATGATTCACAAACATGCCTTCATGTAAATGATTATAAGATTATAAGAACCAGAACAAATGCTTACTAAAATAACATCATAATAACATCATACATAAAATCAATAGAGAGAGCCGCTGCATGCCTCGGTGCATGCCGGGTTGCGTTGCATTTAACGCAGCTCCGCCCTCCGGCTCAACTTTATTCAAATAAATCCGGCCGCCGCACTGTGTCCAGTCCAGCCAATCAGGGAAAAGCAGGCTGCGTCCAGCCAATGAGGGAAGAGCAGGCTGCGTCTTCACACACACACAAGCCTCTTACACACACACACACACACACACACAGAACAGGCGCCTTTCAACCACAGAAGAGAAGCTGAAAGCGGCAGAATATGGATTTATAGAGCTATAGGTTACAGTGAGGTTGGTAAAAAAATAAAAATATTAAACGTATGACTGTCTACTTCTGTTGCTTCATTTTAATTCAAAAACGAGCAAGGAGATCCAGCGCAGCGGATTGCGTTGAAAAAAAGTGCCAGTGGACACGTACCGTAAGGAGCTGGTAACTGCCTGTGTCTGTAGTCTGTACAGGCAGTTACCAGCTCCTTAGAACCCCGGACTTGAGAAGGTGCGTTAAATTTACATTGGAACTGGAACATGGAGCTCCGAACAATGTAACCTCTGAACTGAACGCTTCCTAGTTTAAAAACGAGGGCATTGTGGAACACAGAACTCCACAAACGTACAGTTAATTAAATTAAAACCCCAACGTTTATGCTTGTAGATGCTAGATTTCGGATGAGGTCACTATAAATCTGGGGGGGACATGTCCCCCCCGTCCCCAGTGCCATCTGCGCCCATGGGAGCAGAGGCTCTCCAGCCCAGAGGGTTGCAGAATATCCAATTGCAAAGCAGTAGATCTCAAAGCAGGTAAACCCAAGAAAAAGGGAAATAATAATACTAATACTAATAATAATAATAATAAAAACAACAAAAACAACAACAACTGTTAGTATATATATATATATATATATATATATATATATATATATATATATATATATATATATTAATAAGATATATAATAATATTATATAATAATATTATACATGTAAATCTTAATATTAAACCCCGCTCCACGCGGGGATCGAACCGAGGCTGTCGCGGTCGCGGCCCAATGCTCTAACCACTACACCAGCGAGTGGATTGGGACGCGGCCCCTTTAATCGCCCTTTAAGAGCCTCCGCCGAAAGGGGCGGAGCAACGAGAACGGGCGGAGGAGGAAAATGGGTGCAAAACAAAATCACGCCTAGCGTGAGTGAAAGAGAAGGGGAGAATGTAAACAAGACTCGCCGCGGAAGCTAACGGCTACCTCTTATGGCGCGAGGTAAAAACAAAAGAGCTTCCAAACTAAACAAAGAAGTGAATTGGGGTGCTTTTGGATTAAACGCTGCTCCACCAGAGAGAAGAGGAACAGCGAGGGGAGAGAAAAGGTGAGCACACCGCGTGCCTCGCAGCGGCTACCACACACACACACAAACACAGACACACAGACCCGAGAGAAAGGGGGGTTAGCCGCGGAGCACACCGCTCAACGCGACTACACCACACTCGAGATTATAAAGGGACAGAGGAAGCTACTTATGCGGGAGGAGTATGCCAGCGGTGCTGGATCATACTCTCTCCAAAGGGATAGCAGGAAGAGAAGGGGAAAAAGAGCAGAGGCTCGGTCTAGAAACCGGCATAGATTCGCTCCCACGAGCTTCAAAGATCCAGCGCCGAGTGGTTGGTTGGCGTTGCTTTTAAAGAGCTCAAAGCAGGTGTTGGTAATTAGCCAATCAACCCTCGGCGCTGGCCTGGCGCACCCTCCGATGCCCCGGAGGACGCCCCCGTCGGCCACCAGCCCTTACAAGATGCTTTTGCTCCACAGTGTATATATAAACGTAACAATAGAATATAGCCGCAAGCGGCAATCATCGGGTTCAAGCACCAACTTGCACAATGGTGCCTACTGGAGCATTGAATGGTGATGTGTAAGAAGGTCTAATATGATTGGAGATGCCCTGTCACATTTAGAAATTATCACGTTTTTCACCTGTTATTAATGTTGAGCAGAGGCCTTTCAACCTGATCAGTGCTTAAATTCACATGTAAATCTAGTGAACTTTGTAGGATATTCATTAAGTGAGTTAGAACTAGTCAAAAGGTGTCTACATGTTATTGGTATTGATCAGGTGGCTTCAACCAGAATGTTCACAAAGTGGTATTCAGATTGACCTTTGAACCTTTGCAGAACAAGCTGAAATGTTTGACCAAACAAGTTTAAATTAACACAAAGGAGTGAATGTTCTGATATGACATGTAATTACGAAGTTATTATAAATCTAGTTCTGAATTAAATGGCGCTTCATCAAGCACCAACTAGCACAATGGTGCCTACTAGAGCATAGGATGGTGATGTGTAAGAAGGTCTAACACAATTGGAGACATTCTGTCACATTTAAAATGATCAAAAGTCTTTCACCTGTTATTAATGTTGAGAAGAGGCACAAAGGAGTGAATGGTCTGATATGACATGTAATGTCAAGTTATTCTTAATCTAGTTCTGTATTAAATGGCGCTTCATCAGAGTGATATTGTACAGAGGTCTTTAACATTGTGAGATTACAGCAAATACTGCAGAGTTACAGCAATTCAGGTTAGAAATTCCAAGGACGCACAGATTGCTTGATGACTGGAGAGTATTGTATGTGAATTTTTCACAAATGTTTTTAATGAACATTTACCTAGAGACTCTACAGTGTGCAGCAAGACTGAAATGGAGGTGATAGGCCAAATATCCAGAGAGTAGTTTCAATATAGCTATTTTCAAACAATTAGCAATTATGAATGAACAAAGCACTTTTTAAACATAGTTGTATTGAGAAATTTGTCAGAGCCACTGTACTAAATATGGCAAAAACAATTAGATGTCAAAATAGTACAGCATGATTGACATATACTCGTTTTTTTGGAACAGCGCCCCCCAGTGGGCGGATTGTTTCAGCACTTTGCAGGTCACTACAGTGTCTCCACCTGAACATAACTGCCAAATATCATCCAGATTGGGCAACATTCAGCCTGCCAAAATGTCTGCTGAATGCTGATTGGCTGATGGTGTTCAGCCATGTTGATTGATTAAGTTGCCCTTTGAACATCCTTTAGAGGCTGTATGATAGATTCTGCATGCAAAGTTTCAACTTGCTAGGTTGCACGGTTGCTGAGAAACAGTGCTCCAAATTTACCTCTGGAAGTGAATGGGGCATATATCCGGAAGGACTAATTTGCATATGGCGGCCATATTGTTTACATATTTCAACTTTTTCTTAACACTCTCACGAGTGTTTTGATACCAAACATGCCAGGATTGGTCAAAATTCCTAGGACTAGTTTGCAAAAGTAGGTTTTGCATATTATGCAAATTAGCACAAAATCTATATAGACGGAAGTGCATGGTCCAAATTGGAAAGTTGTTGGTATTGACCCAAGGAATCCATCAAAAAAAGAATTTCGAATGTAGGTCTTATGGTTTTTGAGTTATTGAGAAAATTGTGAAAAATGAATTTCCTTGTTTATAGCTTGACCAATCGGTGCCATTTTTGTTGTCCACCGAGATGCACAGATCCTACATCTACCTACCAAGTTTCATTTCTCTATGACTTACGGTTTAGGCTGCACAACTGTTTTTACAGGAGAAAAAGAATAATAATAATAATAATAATAATAATAAATATAGCCGCAAGCGGCGATTTACGGGGTTCGAGCGTTACAGGCAAAGAGACCCCTGGAGGCCAGTTAGGCTTAAAACATGTTGCCGGTTGACCGGCATCGCCAAACTGGATGAGGATGACCAGCATGACCGTGAAGACCAAGCTAGATTACCAGCATGACTAATCTGGATGACAAACTTGTTGACCATATTGACCAAGCTGGAAGACCATAATGACCAAACTGGATGACCAGCATGGCAAAGGTGGTTGGCCAGTATGACCAAGCTGGAAGACCACCATTACTATGAGGACAAAGCTGAATGACCAGCAGGACCATAATGACCAATGTGAATGGCCAGCATGACCAAGCTGGATGGCCAGCATAACCAAGCTGGGTGACCAGCGTGACCATAAAGACCATAATGGCAATGCTAGATGAGTGGTGTAAGTAAACTAGTTGAAAAGCATTGATAAATTGAGCTGTAGTGTTCATCAGGTTTTATGTGGTGTCTTACTGCACTCTAGTGCGCATTTGGTGAAACAAATTCAGTTCTTAAATTGAAAAAACACAAGGCATAAAAAGGGCATATAAATAACCCGTATATAGTATATAAGTTTTGACCTGATTAACATTCCGCCTGTTAAAAGCTTGCTGGAATGTGATTGGCTAATAGTGACCACAAAAGTGTCCATATCAAATTTTCATTTGATGTACCATTAGTGCATGGGCCATAGATGATAATTGGCTAGGATGACCTTGATAGCTTGTATGGTTCTAGAGAAACAGCTATCGAGCATTGGCCCCGCCCCCTGGGGGGGGGGTGTATGTCTACTTAAACTGACAGGGTATCTGAGAATCATGTAATGATCAAAGGACTGAAGTGGTATTAGTGTTAGGTTAAGCATTCAAAAGTTATAAGTGTTAAAGACATTTTACTGCACCATGGTAGAACTCATTTGTATATGGCGGCCATATTGTTTATAAATGTAAAGATTTTTTAAATAATTATTGAGGAGTAAGCTCTGCTGAACTGTTTGACACCAAACATGTCATGATTGGTCAAGGATCCAAGGACAAGATCTCAAAAGTAAGTTTAGCATATTATGCAAATAAAAAAAAAATTGGGTGTAAAAGTGGGTGGAACATAAACAAGAATGACCCAGGTGGCTGAGTAGCATGACCAAGAAGGATAAATATGTTCAATTAAGCAAGACAAGCAAGATTGAATAAGTTCAGCAGAGCTTTAATTTAGAATAATTCACCTGTAGCTGTTTCACCAAATGACCACCAGAGCGCAGCAAGAGACCACATATAACCTGCTGGAAATCTATCACTCTATCAGAAAGACAGAACATTCCCTATCAGTGTGTTTCTATTTATTAAAAAGAGAAGAAAAGTCCGATTGGGCTCAAATCAAGTGGTCATGATCAAGTGGTCTGTATATATATGTGTGTAAATTTGTGTGTTGATAGGGTCAAAGGTTCCTGACTTCTGTCCATTTAGATTTGAAAAAAGCGATAATACAGGCTTGAGGCCTACAAATTCGCTGTAGTTTTCCAGCCGTTGTAGAGGCAAAAAATTTGCAATCAAGATCAGATTATCAGTCTATATATGTGTATAAATTTGTGTGTTGATAGGGTGAAAGGTTCCTGTCTTCTGTCCATTTAGGTTGGAAAATAGCGATAAATAGAATAAATTGAAAATAGTTATTTTTTCACTGTAGAGCCTACTGAAGACTTATTTGGCTCATACTTGGCACATGCACTTCAAATGTCATTGTTAATTAGTAGTTTCAACAGTTTTGGCATGTTTTAAACTTTGACAGAGTTTTGGCCAAATAACTCTGAAAAGGCTTTCACGTACATGTTTGATCAAGGTTTATGGGTCTCAAATAGTTAAAATGTCAAGATTTTTTTGATAATTATTTACCTACAGGGTCTCAAGATTGCATCAAGACCAAATTTGTTTTGCTTGATTAAGGACTTAAAGACAAGTTCGAAAAGAGCAATTTTTACGCTTTTGGCCATTGATGAAAATCTTTGCATTTTTGGTAAACACATGTAATTACAAAGTTGTAAGGGCTACAGCAAAGTATACAACTAAAAAAGAATAACAAGCCTAGGCCACTTGTACCTTTAGATATAACTGATTTTCTGCTATAGCGCCCCCTTGAGGCCAATCAACGCCATATTTTAATGGATGATAGAAGGCCCTGAGATACATGTAGGGTATAAGTATCGTCCTGATTGGTCATTGTTTAGCCTGTCAAAAGCTTGCTGGAATCTGATTGGCTAATAACGATCGCAAAAATTTGCATATCAAATTTTCCTTCTGTAAAACATTAGGACATAGGCCATAGATGATACATGCCAAAGGAGAGCTTCATAGCTTGTACGCTTCCTGAGAAACAGATTTTTAGCTTTGGCTCCGCCCCCGGGGGGCGTATGTCTACACAGATTGACATCCTACCTCAGAATCATGTTGGCATCATAGGTCTAAAGTGGCATTAGTGTCGGTTTAAGCATTCAAAAGTTACAGCTGTTAAAGTAAATTTGGGTGTGCCACGGTAAGATTAATTTGCATATGGCGGCCATATTTTTTGCAAATTTCAAGATTTTTTAAATAATTATTGAGGTTGGGACTCTGTTGAGTTGTTTGACACCAAACATGTCAGGATTGGTCAATGAGTTTAGGACAAGTTCTCAAAAGTAGGTTTTGCATATTATGCTAAATAGCAAAAAATCTAAGTGGGCGGAGCTTAGTGGTTCTATTGACCTTTTTGATTTGCCATTAACCAAGGAATCATATAATGCAAGAATTTTTGCCCTAGCTATCAGGGCGTAGGAGTTACGGGGCCAAACGCGTTGACCTTCGCCATAGCGCCCCCTTGAGCCCATCGGGCTCATCTTTTGAATCTGAGTAGCGGTGAGAAGTACTACCATATGACCAAGTCTCAGCCCTGTGGGCCTTACGGTTTCTTCTGCCCAATCACTTCTATGGCAGAAAAATAATAAGAACTATAATAATCAGAACAATTACAATAGGGTTTCTAGCACTACGTGCTCGAACCCCTAAATATAGCCGCAAGCGGCGATTTACGGGGTTCGAGCGTTACAGGCAAAGAGACCCCTGGAGGCCAGTTAGGCTTAAAACATGTTGCCGGTTGACCGGCATCGCCAAACTGGATGAGGATGACCAGCATGACCGTGAAGACCAAGCTAGATTACCAGCATGACTAATCTGGATGACAAACTTGTTGACCATATTGACCAAGCTGGAAGACCATAATGACCAAACTGGATGACCAGCATGGCAAAGGTGGTTGGACAGTATGACCAAGCTGGAAGACCACCATTACTATGAGGACAAAGCTGAATGACCAGCAGGACCATAATGACCAATGTGAAGGGCCAGCATGACCAAGCTGGATGGCCAGCATAACCAAGCTGGGTGACCAGCGTGACCATAAAGACCATAATGGCAATGCTAGATGAGTGGTGTGAGTAAACTAGTTGAAAAGCATTGATAAATTGAGCTGTAGTGTTCATCAGGTTTTATGTGGTGTCTTACTGCACTCTAGTGCGCATTTGGTGAAACAAATTCAGTTCTTAAATTGAAAAAACACAAGGCATAAAAAGGGCATATAAATAACCCGTATATAGTATATAAGTTTTGACCTGATTAACATTCCGCCTGTTAAAAGCTTGCTGGAATGTGATTGGCTAATAGTGACCACAAAAGTGTCCATATCAAATTTTCATTTGATGTACCATTAGTGCATGGGCCATAGATGATAATTGGCTAGGTTGACCTTGATAGCTTGTATGGATCTAGAGAAACAGCTATCGAGCATTGGCCCCGCCCCCTGGGGGGGGTGTATGTCTACTTAAACTGACAGGGTATCTGAGAATCATGTAATGATCAAAGGACTGAAGTGGTATTAGTTTCAGTTTAAGCATTCAAAAGTTATAAGTGTTAAAGACATTTTACTGCACCATGGTAAAACTAATTTGCATATGGCGGCCATATTGTTTATAAATGTAAAGATTTTGTTTAATAATTATTGAGGAGTAAGCTCTGCTGAACTGTTTGACACCAAACATGTCATGATTGGTCAAGGATCCAAGGACAAGATCTCAAAAGTAGGTTTTGCATATTATGCAAATTAAAAAAAAAATTAAGTGGGTGGAGCATAAACAAGAATGACCCAGGCGGCTAAACATCATGAACAAGAAGGATAAATATGTTCAATTAAGCAAGACAAGCAAGATTGAATAAGTTCAGCAGAGCTTTAATTTAGAATAATTCACCTGTAGCTGTTTCACCAAATGACCACCAGAGCGCAGCAAGAGACCACATATAACCTGCTGGAAATCTATCACTCCATCAGAAAGACAGAACATTCCCTATCAGTGTGTTTCTATTTATTAAAAAGAGAAGAAAAGTCCGATTGGGCTCCAAATTGGTACTCATGATCAAGTGGTCTGTATATACATGTATGTAAATTTGTGTGTTGATAGGGTCAAAGGTTCCTGACTTCTGACCATTTAGGTTTGAAAAAAGTGATAATACAGGCTTATGGCCTACAAAATGGCTGTTGCTCTTTGGCCATATTAGAGGCAAAAAATATCTGATTTGGCTCAAAAATTGCAATCAGGATCACAATATCAGTCTATATATGTATGTCAATTTCTGTGTCAATAGGGTCAAAGGTTCCTGACTTCTGTCCATTTAGATTTGAAAAAAGCGATAATACAGGCTTGAGGCCTACAAAATCGCTGTAGTTTTCCAGCCGTTGTAGAGGCAAAACATGTCCGATTTGGCTGAAAATTTGCAATCAAGATCAGATTATCAGTCTATATATGTGTATAAATTTGTGTGTTGATAGAGTGAAAGGTTCCTGTCTTCTGTCCATTTAGGTTGGAAAATAGTGATAAATAGAATAAATTGAAAATAGTTATTTTTTCACTGTAGAGCCTACTGAAGACTTATTTGACTCATACTTGGCACATGTACTTCAAATGTCATTGTTAATTAGTAGCTTCAACAGTTTTGGCATGTTTTAAACTTTGACAGAATTTTGGGCAAATAACTCTGAAAAGGCTTTCACGTACATGTTTGATCAAGGTTTATGGGCCTCAAATAGTTAAAATGTCAAGATTTTTTTGATAATTATTTACCTACAGGGTCTCAAGATTGCACCAAGACCAAATTTGTTTTGATTGATTAAGGACTTAAAGAAAAGTTCGAAAAGAGCAATTTTTACTCTTTTGGCCACTGATGAAAATCTTTGCATTTTTGGTAAACACATGTAATTACAAAGTTGTAAAAACTACAGCAAAGTATACAATTAAAAAAGAATAACAAGCCTAGGCCACTTGTACCTTTAGATATAACTGATTTTCTGCTATAGCGCCCCCTTGAGGCCAATCAACGCCATATTTTAATGGATGATAGAAGGCCCTCATATACATGTAGGGTATAAGTATCGTCCTGATTGGTGATTGTTTAGCCTGTCAAAAGCTTGCTGGAGTCTGATTGGCTAATAGCGATCGCAAAAATTTGCATATCAAATTTTTCTTCAGTGAAACATTAGAACATAGGCCATAGATGATACATGCCAAAGGAGAGCTATGTAGCTTGTACGGTTCCTGAGAAACAGATTTTTAGCTTTGGCTCCGCCCCCTGGGGGCGTATGTCTACACAGATTGACGGGCTACCTCAGAATCATGTTGGCATCATAGGTATAAAGTGGCATTAGTGTCGGTTTAAGCATTCAAAAGTTACATCTATTAGAGTAAATTTGGGTGTGCCACGGTAAAATTAATTTGCATATGGCGGCCATATTGTTTACAAATTTCACAATTTTTTCAATAATTATTGAGGTTGGGACTCTGCTGAGTTGTTTGACACCAAATATGACAGGATTGGTCAATGACCCTAGGACAAGTTCTCAAAAGTAGGGTTTGCATAATATGCTAAATAGCAAAAAAGGCCCTGTGGGCCTTACGGTTTCTTCTGCCCGATCACTTCTATGGCAGAAAAAGAATAAGAAATATAGCCGCAAGCGGCGATTTACGGGGTTCGAGCGTTACAGGCAAAGAGGCCCCTGGAGGCCAGTTAGGCTTAAAACCTGTTGCTGGTTGACCGTCATCACCAAACTGGATAACCAAGGTGGGTGACCAGTATGACCATAAAGACCCAGGTGTTAGACCAGCATGACCATAAAGACCCAGCTGGTAGACCAGCATGACCATAAAGACCCAGCTAGTTGACCAGAATGAAAATAAGGACCAAGCTGGTTGACTAGCATGACCATAATAACCATGCTAGATGAGTGATGTGAGTAAACTAGTTGAAAAGCATTGATAAATTGAGCTGTAGTGTTCAGCAGGTTTTATGTGGTGTCTTTCTGCACTCTAGTGGGCATTTGGTGAAACAACATTAGTTCTTCAATTGAAAAATACAAACCACATTAATCCTGATGGGAGCCTAGTGGTGAGGCATAAAAAGGCCACATATAAATAACCCGTATATAGTATATAAGTTTTGACCTGATTAACATTCAGCCTGTCAAAAGCTTGCTGGAAAGTGATTGGCTAATAGTGACCACAAAAATGTATCAACTTTTCCTTTGGTGTACCATTAGTGCATGGGCCGTAGATGATAATTGGCAAGGATGACCTTGATAGCTTGTATGGTTCTAGAGAAACAGCTATCGAGCATTGGCTCCGCCCCCTGGGGGTGTATGTCTACTTAAACTGACAGGGTATCTGAGAATCATGTAATGATCAAAGGACTGAAGTGGTATTAGTGTCAGGTTAAGCATTCAAAAGTTCTAAGTGTTAAAGACATTTTACTGCACCATGGTAAAACTAATTTGCATATGGCGGCCATATTGTTTATAAATGTAAAGATTTTTTAAATAATTATTGAGGAGTAAGCTCTGCTGAACTGTTTGACACCAAACATGTCATGATTGGTCAAGGATCCAAGGACAAGATCTCAAAAGTAGGTTTTGCATATTATGCAAATTTAAAAAAAAATTAAGTGGGTGGAGCATAAACAAGAATTACCCAGGTGGCTGAGCAGCATGAACAAGAAGGATAAATATGTTCAATTAAGCAAGACAAGCAAGATTGAATAAGTTCAGTAGAGCTTTAATTTAGAATAATTCACCTGTAGCTGTTTCACCAAATGACCACCAGAGCGCAGCAAGAGACCACATATAACCTGCTGGAAATCTATCACTCTATCAGAAAGACAGAACATTCCCTATCAGTGTGTTTCTATTTATTAAAAAGAGAAGAAAAGTCCGATTGGGCTCCAAATTGGTACTCATGATCAAGTGGTCTGTATATACATGTATGTAAATTTGTGTGTTGATAGGGTCAAAGGTTCCTGACTTCTGACCATTTAGGTTTGAAAAAAGTGATAATACAGGCTTATGGCCTACAAAATGGCTGTTGCTCTTTGGCCATATTAGAGGCAAAAAATATCTGATTTGGCTCAAAAATTGCAATCAGGATCACAATATCAGTCTATATATGTATATATGTATCAATTTCTGTGTCAATAGGGTCAAAGGTTCCTGACTTCTCTCCATTTAGATTTGAAAAAAGCAATAATACAGGCTTGAGGCATACAAAATCGATGTAGTTTTCCAGCCGTTGTAGAGGCAAAACATGTCCGATTTGGCTGAAAATTTGCAATCAAGATCAGATTATCAGTCTATATATGTGTATAAATTTGTGTGTTGATAGAGTGAAAGGTTCCTGTCTTCTGTCCATTTAGGTTGGAAAATAGCGATAAATAGAATAAATTGAAAATAGTTATTTTTTCACTGTAGAGCCTACTGAAGACTTATTTGGCTCATACTTGGCACATGTACTTCATGTCATTGTCAATGTCATTGTTAATTAGTAGCTTCAACAGTTTTGGCATGTTTTAAACTTTGACAGAATTTTGGGCAAATAACTCTGAAAAGGCTTTCACGTACATGTTTGATCAAGGTTTATGGGCCTCAAATAGTTAAAATGTCAAGATTTTTTTTGATAATTATTTACCTACAGGGTCTCAAGATTGCACCAAGACCAAATTTGTTTTGATTGATTAAGGACTTAAAGACAAGTTCGAAAAGAGCAATTTTTACTCTTTTGGCCACTGATCTTTGCATTTTTGGTAAACACATGTAATTACAAAGTTGTAAAGGCTACAGCAAAGTATACAACTAAAAAAGAATAACAAGACTAGGCCACTTGTACCTTTAGATATAACTGATTTTCTGCTATAGCGCCCCCTTGAGGCCAATCAACGCCATATTTTAATGGATGATAGAAGGCCCTGAGATACATGTACGGTATAAGTATCGTCCTGATTGGTCATTGCTTAGCCTGTCAAAAGCTTGCTGGAATCTGATTGGCTAATAACGATCGCAAAAATTTGCATATCAAATTTTCCTTCTGTAAAACATTAGAACATAGGCCATAGATGATACATGCCAAAGGAGAGCTTCATAGCTTGTACGGTTCCTGAGAAACAGATTTTTAGCTTTGGCTCCGCCCCCTGGAGGCGTATGTCAACACAGATTGACATGCTACCTCAGAATCATGTTGGCATCATAGGTCTAAAGTGGCATTAGTGTCGGTTTAAGCATTCAAAAGTTACAGCTGTTAAAGTAAATTTGGGTGTGCCATGGTAAGATTAATGTGCATATGGCGGCCATATTTTTTGCAAATTTCAAGATTTTTTTAATAATTATTGAGGTTGGGACTCTGCTGAGTTGTTTGACACCAAACATGTCAGGATTGGTCAATGAGTTTAGGACAAGTTCTCAAAAGTAGGTTTTGCATATTATGCTAAATAGCAAAAAATCTAATCTGGGCGGAGCTTAGTGGTTCTATTGAACTTTTTGATTTGCCATTAACCAAGGAATCATTTAATGCAAGAATTTTTGCTCTAGCTATCAGGGCGTGGGAGTTACAGGGCAAAAGGCGTTTTGCTTTGCCATAGCGCCCCCTTGAGGCCGATAGGGCTCATCTTTTGAATCTGAGTAGCGGTGAGAAATACTACCATATAACCAAGTCTCAGCCCTGTGGGCCTTACGGTTTCTTCTGCCCAATCACTTCTATGGCAGAAAAAGAATAAGAACTATAATAATCAGAACAATTACAATAGGGTTTCTAGCACTACGTGCTCGAACCCCTAATAATAATCAGAACAATTACAATAGGGTTTCTAGCACTACGTGCTCGAACCCCTAATAATAATAAGAAAAATCTTAGCAAAAACAATAGGGTTCTACGCACCTTCGGTGCTTGAACCCTAAAAAACGCATTATATATAATGCAACTTGCAACAATCACTTACATACAGGCAAGTGATTTTCTCCTAAACTATTATGTAACTTAATTAATATTCAAATTTCAATAATATATTATAATGTAAGATTAAATGCATAACATTAAATATCATTATATGCTGCTTCGCAGTTTATCCATATTATACTTCAAAATGTATTTGAGATAAATTGTTAAATAAGTTAAAAAAGAAATCTATTAAAGTAAACCAGGTCTAATTGATGGGAACCCCCACTAATGGCACTGACAGAACAGTAATAAGGTGGCGTGGAGGTGCCCCGTTCAGTCTGGCTGTACTTCATTAGAGTCCGGTCCAGTTTATGACCTGTGTCAGAGAACCAGGCTTGACACTGCCTCAGTGTTAATGAGCTGCAGGAGAGGTCAGGCAGCAGAATCATTTAATATGGATACACAGATTCACAGAAGCTATAGAACTGTAAGAGAGCTTGTCACAGGCCTGTGGCATCCATAAAAAAATAACCATTTGGGGACAAAAGTACATTATACCAATATAATAATAATAATAACAACAACAATTTTGTGATATTAAATCAGTTTAGGTTACTGTAAACAAGTTATCTATTAGCTAATTATATCCCATAGGCATTAGTGGCCTGCGCTTACATAACTAATGTTTGAGTAGAACTGTTATAATTTTAAAATCTTCTGGCTATAACAAATGCATGAAATGTGTTATTTATTACAGCATTTAAATGGTCCAATACTATACAGTATGTGCTGCTTGTCTTATTTGAAAAATAGAAAATTAAGATGGTTTGGGGCAGAAATAACAAAATTGAAAATTAATGAAAATCCATGTTCTCCTTACTTTACCAAAATGAAAATAATACATAGTATAAAGTACTAAATCCAATTTTCTACTTAGCCTCAAACTGTCCGAATACCTGAAATAATAAATGAAGCAGAGGAAGGCCTTAGATTTTTAACTCAAACCCCTTAATATTTGGGACCAATCCCATTTCTTTTTTGTACCCCTACCCCTTTTCGAGTGTAACCCTTCCTCTTGGAACAGAGTTGGGATAAATAATGATACATCATCAGGCGACCCTGCTGGGCTGATTTGATGATAGTTGTTTTGCAACCTAGCTGCTGGTTAACTAGTTAACTTAAGGGCTTTATCATATGTCTACAGAAAGGGGGCAGGTGGTGCAAAAAGCTTTAAATAAAATAAAAAAATCAAAAAACCTTTTATTTTAGATTAGTTTTCATTCTACCTTAAATGCTGCTGCAAGATTTAACATGTTTAGACTTGAATTATGTTCCAGGGATGGAGAAATATACTAATGCTGTCGGTAATGCACATTAAATAAGACACTACTATCCTAGTATCAAATCTATATTAAAATATATCCAATTAACTACATTTTCTATCCTAACATGATCAAAAGTGTTCTAAATCCATTATTTTGCCTCTATTTTATTCTGTAATACTGACATGCCCTAATGTCTAAGTTGCTAATTTTCTTAGGGGTTAAGGTCAAACAGGAAAGTACTACTGAGGCAAACTGTGCTTTTTTAATGCTTGTTATGAACAAAATGGCCATAAAACATTGAAACTACACATTAAACTGGGGTAATTTGGTGATTATTGTAATTTAAACAAGGAAAATGCTCGAATTTGTGGGTTTTTTTGGTTGCTTGCGCCCCATCTTGCCAGTGATTCTCATAGTCCTTTGTTTTAAGTGTCTCTGAAGAATCTCACTTTGAAGGGCCATGTAGCCCTAACACTCCTGGTTTGTGTCCACTGGTACTCAAGCCTTGATGCTTTCTATTTATTTGAATGGAGAAAGCTGTGCAGTGCATGCTGGGTTGCGTTGCGTTGATCACAGCCCCGCCCTCCGGCAAAAAAAGTTTTTTTTTTAATGAATGCAGCCGCTGCACTGCGTTTTGCTAATAACACACATAGGAGCCTCACACACACAGAACAGGCGCCTTTTAACCACAAAAGAGAAGCTGAAAATGGTGGAATATGGATTTATAGAACTATAGATTACAGAGAGATCGAGCACGACGACATGCGTTGAAGAAAAGTGCCAGAGGACATGAATCATTCCCCTAACCCATCCTCCAGCCTAAGAAGAATCCCTAGACATGCACACACAAAACAAAGGGGTAGGACCAAGTGGTAGGGACAAGGGGTGAATTGGGATTTGGCCCTAATGTACTCTTAATGTTTTGCAGTTATCTCTCGCTACGCTGCCAGCTATGGACAGTTCACCTACTCCTCCTATTCCATCTCTTATAGCACCCCATTTCCCTTTCTCCATTATGGAAGCATTTGAATTACAAATGTTGCTTTTATCCCATATAAACATTAAAGTTAGTGCATATCCTCTTCTGGAGTGCTGAACTTTAATGGAATGATAAGTCAAATGTACAGAATGTGCTATACTCCGCTGCACTGAAGCAAGGGATTAATAATAGATTATTCTCTGTATCGATTGCAGCTAAAAAAGAAACATTTTAACCACTGCTCTACAATAACACATGAAAACATAATAAACACCTTTCAGTAACGTAAGACTGAGTGTGTATATATACTCAAAAATTCATTCATATTCAGCATACTGATTATTATAGTTATGTAAATAGCTAAATCTGATTTTTAAGATCCACTAAACCAGAGTAAAGTGCATAAATCTGATAAATCTGAAGAGAGCTGTATTTAAGATCAATAATCAAACTCAGTGAGTGTATATACTCTTAACTGGTGTATTCTGGGATTTCTCAGTGCGTGTATATACTCTTAACCAGAGTATTCTGGGATGTCTCAGTGCGTGTATTTACTCTTAACCACAGTATTCTGGGATGTCTTAGTGAGTGTATATACTCTTAACCAGAGTAATCTGCAATGTCTCAGTGAGTGTATACTCTTAACTGTAGTATTCTGGGATGTCTCAGTGAGTGTATATTTTTAACCGGAGTAATCTGGGATGTCTCAATGAGTGTATACTCTTAACTGGAGTATTCTGGGATGTCTCAGTAAGTGTCTACTCTTAACCAGAGTATTCTTGGATGTCTGGTAGAGGATGGCGGGAAGAGGGGATTATGTGATGTTTTATTCTGAAAGATTCTTAGCTAATTAAAAACAAAAATAAGATGCGATTATTTTATTTGATATTAATTATTTATTTTTTTATTTCTTTATTTGCATTTTGTTTGGTCTTACCATTTACTGTTATTATTTATTTAGTTGCTTTTAGCTTTACTTTAGTTGTCTTACTTTTTTTTTTAACATTATCTTTCTATTTTTTTCCTTTTAGTTTTCCTTTTTTTAACATTATCTTTAAATTTTATTCCTTTGTTTATGTATGTTTTATGTTGATGATTTAATAGTTAGAGTTTAGGTTTTCGTTTTTGTTCATTATTTTTTCCTTGTTTTCTTCTTTCAAAAATTAGAGCCATTAATCTTAATTATTTTTTTATTTCACCTTTATCTTCATATGTTAACATATTTAACTTGGTTATTTTATTATTAATCATGCTTAGTTTTCTTTTTTAAATTTTATTTGCTTGCTTAATTTCCTTTTTTTTAAATCGTTTTAATGTAAATGCTTAACTACACAAAAACTACACACACACCTCTAAGTCAAAATAATGGTTGATTGAGTGATTGATTAAATGATTACCCAATTCATTAAAAAAGGCATTGATGGGATTAATTCAATTCAATTCAAATGTATTTATATAGCAAGTTTTACAACAAACATTGTCACAATTCAGCTTTGTGTACTGCCTCTGTAATGAATTCTGTATGTCGTGTATGACATGGATGTTAAGGGATGGGGTGAGGGAGCCAGCTGCTAGTGGTCACCCGCACATTAGCATGTAGCGTCCTTGTCTCTGGATGCTGAGTGACAGCTGTGCCAAGATTTAAATGAATTGAGTCAGTAAAAAGCGAGTGTGTGTACATTACTGTGTGGAGGCGTGTCAGAGATGGATGTTTAAATGCATGCACGCCGTACATGTTTGACCCTGTATGCTAACACAGAGGAGATGTGTTTCGATAACTCTGTCCTGTTATCTGAGGCTATCACAGGAACCACCCACATCTAAACGGCTACATGCAGCTGCAATGCAGGGGTCTTTTGGCAGTTTAATACTCAGCACAGACCAAAATGCTCTATTAGCCTGAAGACACAGCTAAAGTTTAGAAGCTCATACAGTACAGTTTTGTATAATGTTACATTATTTTTTTACTGTGGCAGATCCATTCTGACACTGCTGACATGTTTTATGTTAAGAAATTTACAATTCTGCTCTTCTGCTCTATTCTGCTGTTTCTCACAACAAACATTAATCAGTGCAGCTGCAGTTTCACTTTAAAATGACGGAAAACAAACTAAAACCTCAACCTATTCTTTAAACTAGACAATTTTGCTGAAATATTTGATCAATATTGGGACATTATCCCAATATTATAATATCTGCACTACCATGTCTGAAGAATACTGAGAATAGCTTTATTTAAATGATCAGAATATGACTTTGTGATGTCAAATTGTACAATACAAAAAAAGAAAACAAGGTCACATTTTGCGAAAGTTAAACAGATTTATTAGTTACACATTCTATTGTGTTTTTCCTACGGTCCCTAAAGTGAAGCTTAGCACTGAAGATGTGGGAGCGTTTTTTTTAAATGTGACATCATGATGTCAAAACAATGGTACAACACAAAGAAAAGTACAGATATATTTTACTGGGTCACATTTTGAATTAATTTATTTATTACACATTTTGCCAGGTGTTTTTCCTCTGGTCCCTAAAGTGCCACTCGGTGCTGAAAATGCAAAAATACAATGGAATTTTGCCATATTTTTTGGATAAATATACTCAATTGCAAGTGGTTGTAGTTTGTTTTGTATCAACATTTGAACTACACTTTAATTCAAGAGTTCCAGGCACATGCACAGTGTAGCATCCCCCTCGAGACCCCCCAGAGGTGGTGTCAGGATCCCCTGCACTATGGGGAAGCTCTGTAAGATTCATGGGGGCAGGCGTACAGACTATAGGCCTGCACAACTGCAGCCGTGGGCTGAGGAGAAAAGATCGGAGGACGAGGGAGGAATGAATCAGTGTTCCTGATACTGAAATGCTGAGCAGCATGCTCTCCATCACTCTGCTTCCACATGATTCTCACACACACCACACAGTTGTATGTACATCACATTAGCACTTTAGGCTGGCACTAAATTGAAACTTTGCTTTTAATTAACAGTGGAGTCAAATTCCATTTATTTGTGCCTAATTGAAAGTAATAATAGGTGCACATTAGGCGGTGCTCCAGAAATCATGCAATATTCATCTACAGGCTGGAATGTGTCAGTGTGTTGAAGTGTGTGCAGGCTACAGGTGCAGTGTGTGTGTGTGTAAATATTGAAGTTGCATTTGAAGCATTTGCTATTGGATTGGTTTGATTTGGATTAGGGATGCACCAATGTGGGAATTCTGTGTAATGCTGATATCCGATATTATATGTGCATATCTGCTGATAATGATGTGAATATACACATTTATAACTTACCTAGACTGGTTAACTTACATAAACAGGTTAAAGAAAACTATGAGTCCTATTTTAGCTATCTATGATGTACTAGTTGATTGCTCTTTGTACTGCTGGATTTAGGGGCATGCCTTGTGTCTTTGGTATTGTGAGGGTGCAAAAAAAATTCCTTGCACAGCTCCAAAGGCGCAAAAGGTGTGTACTAATTTTCTTAATTATTCATGGGTGTGTTTTGGGCATATCTTGAAATAAACCAATCAGAGTGCCAGTAATCATTCACTTTAAGACAAAGGTGCACTCTGACTTTTGTGCATTGGAATTTTGAGAGTGCAGCCCTTTGTGCTTCCCAACAGAGGACACTGACCTGCGCCGTCACGCTGTGAAGATACACCAGCAGCTCATTTAAGAAAAGAGCAATGTAATTTTATTCCTTATTATGTTCATTGTTTATGTAAAAGCTAGGTTTGCAACACTGAAAATCAATCAATCAACCTTAACAGTGTCGACAAGCAAAATAAATAAATACAAATAAATTAAAAGAATAAAAAAAATATATGTATAAAATATAAACTCCAGTTCACCAAAACCTCAACCTATTCTTTATATTTGACAATATTTTATTAAATTTTCAGGTCCTTACTCATTTTAAGTTTATTTAAATGAACTAACTTAGCTCCACTCTGCGAAAATGAGAGAGAGAAGCGCAGCGCATTTTGCCTGATTTCTCTTGGCAAATTAACAGTAAAGATGGTGGTCATGGTGGATTTTTTTATATCATTGCTTTGCAGTTTGAACTACACTTGATCCAATGTTAGTTAGATGTTATTTAGTAAAATATCTCGCACGCAATGCTGCCAGCTGCGTCAAGCTCTGCTCTGCATGCCTGTGGCATTTAAGAGCACTGGACGAGATTTTAATTATAAAATTATTATATTTTATATTTTAATAAATGTGTGATAAGAAATGAACGCAAACATTTAGCTTTATAGATCTGTGTATTTCACATTTTTTAAGTTTTATATAATTGACAGCAGCGCCAGATGCCAGAGCGAGGTGACAAGGTGCTTTGTTTCTCAAATATAAAAAAATATATAAAATATATAAAAGTGAATTTCAGTTACATAATAGTGAAGTAAAAAAAAATGTATGTTTATTTGAAGTACTTTTCTCTTTTTTTATTTTTTATTTCTAAAACTCCAGCATCTGAGTGAGAATAAGCATCTGGTAAAATTCTCAAACAGCAGAATGTCTGCTATATTAAGCTACAGTTATTAAGTCTGAATATAAATATCCTTCTAATACTCCTTCTAAATATCAGAAATAAATATTACTTATAATAACTTATAGTTACTGTGCACATTTTAAAGTATATTTTATTTTATAGTTGATTGCTGAAGGCTCTGAGTGAGGTGTTTTTTTTGCTGTGGTAAAGAAGTGATGGCATGTGGTATTTTGCCTGGGGTGAGCAGTGCACACAGTGATCTGTGATCCAGACTGGTTGCGCGGAATTTGCACAGCTCTATTTTCCACCACCAAGATCGAAAACGGCAGTAATTTACTTGAAGACACGTCATGTCCAGACAACCACGCCCATCGGCATTAATATATTCCTAAAGTCCAAGTCTATTTTAACGGCACATACGCAAGGCGTGAAAATAGACTGTTGATGGGGTGACAATAGCAACATACAATGCTATGTGCCTTGTGCAAGGTGCACGATAGGGCCATAGGTCTATTGAAACTAATTTAAAAATAAATTAAATTCACTTAAATCAATGAGTTTTAAAGTAGTGTGTCCAGTGAACTTTAATGCTGGAGCGTAGGGCTGCAGGGTGGGGCTATCAACGCAAAACAACCCAGCCAGCATGCAGCTGCTCTCTCCACTGAAATGGATAGGATGCATTGTGCTAGTGAACACGTACTGTGACAGGGGTTGGGTGCGTCTTTCTTGCAGGCGGGCCGCACTAACACTAAAATTTTATTTCAAGTAGTGTTTTGCAGGTTCATGAGTCTGTAAGTGTGCTAATTGGCAGTTTTTGCTGTTGGGCAGTGAGTGTACCTCCCTATTTGACAGAGCTTAAAGTTTATACTGTGGAACTTAAATAATTCTGATGATGCTTCACTGAACTCCAGTAACAATACTGATTTTTAGTCAATTTTGTGTAAAAAATTAACACCTTTTTCTTTTCAGGACTGACCTCACCCCCCACCAAAATAAGCTGTGGGCCCTAAGCCACCCCATGTAGTGGGCCATGCCTTTCTACACTATAGTAACATATATATAGACATATAATTAATGTAAGTATTACAGGTTAGTATAATAGGTTAGTATTAATGAACATGCACAGCTGGTGATGAGCAGGTATACTGGCCTCATTACAATCATAAACTGAAAAAAAAACTTAATTAATGATTTGATGGTCTTGGATTTTTTTCTAAAGAACAGACATCTTGAGTTTTATTATAAAAGGATATAACATGCATATTTGTATTTAGTTGTTTTTGTGCTCCCTCATATTCATTTTGACATTTTTTTTTTTTTTTTTTTTTTTTTTTTTTTTTTTTTTAACCTTCAAAAAAACGCTTTTATTGTAGAGATGCAGATTTCATTTTCCAGCAGGACATGGCACATTGCGTACACTGCCAAAAGGACCATCTGGTCTTATAATATATAATATTCTTTTTTTTTTTTATTATTTTTTTATTGTCATACAGAATCATACATGTCATTATGGGACATTTAAATCTTTGTGTGTGTATGTACGCATACACATACATCAAAAACAGACAATAGTCAAACATTTCTGTAAGTCCCCATACTTAAAACTTTTTTCTTTTTTTTTTCTTTTTTCTTCCCCTTCCCTCCTTCCCCTTCCCCCTCCTATTCTCCCCCTCCCACCCTCAAACAACAGAAAGAACAAAAAAAAAAAAAAAAAAACAAACAAAAAAAAAAAACAAATAGTGCCCACAATATCAAAACTATATACATACAGGGGGTGATCTTATCTGTACAGAGATATATTTAGTTTGTGAATATGAAGTCAGGTCTAAGGGGTGTGACATATTCGACCCATTTTTTCCAGTCTGAGAGGAATTGTCTCACTGTAAGATTAACAAAAGCAGTTATCTTCTCCATTTCATATATATCCATTATAATATCCATCCATGCATTTATAGTAGGACACTCCTGTGATAGCCACTTCCTAGTAAGAGTTTTCTTGGCAGCCACCAGCAATATGTTCATTAGATATTTATCCCTTTTCTCCCACTTTTGGGGTATGAGCCCAAAATATAAAGTCTTACTTTCTAAGGAAATTTCACATTCAAATATCTCTTGTAGGGCTTCATGTATCCTCTTCCAGTAGTCCTTAATACCGGGGCAGTCCCAGAATATATGGTAATGGGTAGCATTTAAATTTCCACAGTTCCTCCAGCACACTGGGGGGTTATTATCATAATGGGCCTTCTGAGAGGGTGTAACAAAATATCTTATCAGGTTTTTCCAACCAAACTCTCTCCAATACAGGGACCTAGTGCACTTCCATTGATATCTCCTTATTGTTTTCCATTCTTCATCTGATATAGTTATCCCTCCTTCCCTCTCCCATTTACTTTTAATATATAGAGTTGAATGTGGTTTTAAATCTGATAGGGCTCCATACAAACACGAAATAATTCTGCCACCGGTATCTGCATTATATGCTTTCCTGAACAAATCCATTAGACCTGCACTCAACTCAGTTATATTTTGTGCCTTTGTTTTAATAAAGTTTCGCATCTGTAAGTATCGATAAAAATCTTGTTTTTCTAACGAATATTTTTTTTTAAACTTTTCAAAACTAGGTAGTGCTCCTTCTTCCAGGATTGTACACAGTGCTGTTATTCCCTTGGTTGTCCAGTCCTTAAATCTGGAGTCCAGTTTGTTTGGGGTAAAGTTAGAATCATATGCACACCATTTAAGAATTGCAATGTCTCCCTCTAAGTTATATTCTTTTATAATCCTTTTCCACACTTTAAGGGTCCATTTCACCCATGGATTATCAATGGTATTTATATAGTCTTGTAGTTTGTCATCTGCTAGGATTGTCTGTATGGGGATGGGGATGACTTTTTCTTCAATATTCTTCCAGTGTGCATTATATATTGGGTTGCACCAATATATAACAGCCCTCATTTGTGCTGCAAGGTAATAATCTCTCAAAGAGGGTAGACCCCAGCCCCCCTTTTCTTTAATTAGTTGTAAGGTTTTAAGGCGAACCCTAGGTCTTTTTCCTTGCCAAATATATCTCGATATCATTTTATCCCATTCATCAAATTGGTTTTGGTTAATTTCTATAGGTAAGGTTTGGAATAAATATAATAATCTCGGTAGTACATTCATTTTAATGGATTCAATCCTTGAACTAAAACTAAAAAAAGGAATTAGATTCCATCTTGTGATGTCCTCTTTAATTCTTTCATTAATAGGCTGATAATTATATTCTGATAATTTTGCAAGATCTTTTGGTATTGTAATCCCTAGATATTTCAGAAATCCTGTGTGCCATGTCAGAGGGTACCTATTTGTAATTGTTTCTGGTGGGTTATAATTATATGAGAGTAGCTGAGTTTTGCTTACATTAATTTTATATCCTGAAAGTTGACCATATAGTTCAAACGACCGCATCAGGTGGGGTAAAGAATGTGTTGGCTGTGCTAGGTATACGAGGATATCATCGGCATAGCAAGCTAGTTTATGTTCTACCCCTTTAATTGTAATTCCAATAATGTCCTCCTTTTGTCTAATGAATTGGGCCAGTGGCTCCAAGTATAGAGCAAACAACTGGGGTGACCACGCGCATCCCTGTCTAGAACCCCTTTCTATTGTAAAGCTATTTGATAAATGTCCGTTGATCTTAATCCTGGCTACTGGGTTATTATAGAGGGCCTGTATAGTTGTAATAATTGTTTCGTGTAGGCCAAATCTGTGTAGAACTCTATAAAGAAAAATCCAGTTAACTGAATCGAATGCCTTTTCAGCATCAACACTCATCACTATTGCTTTTATGTTGTTTTTTTGTATATGGTCTATGACATGTAGGGATCTTCGTATATTGTCTTGTGTTTGACGTTGTTTTACAAAGCCAGTCTGATCATTATGAATTAATCTGGGTAGAAACTCCTCTAGTCGTTTAGCCATAATAGAAGTAAAGAGTCTATAATCTACATTTAGAACAGATATTGGTCTGTATGACCCACACTCTGTATTATCCTTGCCTTCCTTTAATATAGCTGAAATTACTGCTTCCTTCCAGCTAGGTGGTGTTTGTGCCTCTTTCAAAACCCAGTTCAGTGTAGGAAGCATAACCGGAATCAGTTCTTTACGGAATTCCTTGTACCATTCCGCTGTGAAACCATCCAGTCCTGGTGATTTGTTTAATTTGAGTTTACTGATTGCCGCATTTAATTCGTCTTCAGTTATGTCGTTAATAAGCACTTCGTTTTGTTCATCATTTAAAGTAGGTAACTCCAATGAGTTCAAAAAAGCATCGATCTGGGTCACACTTCCCCCTGGAATTTTTGAATATAGCGTTTTATAAAATGTTTCAAAGGCATCTTGGATTTCAGTTAGCTTGTGTTTTATTTTCTTCGTTCTTGGATCCTTAATTCTATGTACTGTATTTTCTGCTATCTTTTTTTTCAATTTCCAAGCCAATATTTTCATTGATTTAGACCCGCTTTCATAATATCTCTGTTTTAGAAATTTTAGTTTTGTTTTAATTTCTTGTGTAGTCAAGCTATTAATTTCATATCTAATCTTCCTAATTTCCTCAAATATGTTTTGTGCCCTGCATGACTTGTGTTTTTTTTCTAATTCCTTCAGTTTCCTTTGCAACTCCTCCATTCTCTGGTTCTTTATTTTTTTCTTATAAGTTGTTGTTGCTATAATTTTACCCCGTAGAACTGCCTTTAGGGTATCCCATAATATAGGCGGGGAAACCTCCCCGTTATCATTAAATTCCAAATAGTTTGTAATTTCTGTTTTAATTTGTTCCTTAAAGCAAGGGTCCTTAAGTAAACTTGAATTTAGTCTCCAAATTGTATTCTTTTGCCGAGTACCAAGGTCAACGCACAGATATATAGGCGCATGGTCACTTAGGTCTATCGCTCCAATTCCACAGGAGTGTATATTATCTTTGTCTGTTGCAAATGTAATAAAATAGTCTATCCGTGTGTAATGGGAATGAGGAGCAGAATAATATGTATAATCCCGTCTGTTCGGAAATAGTTCTCTCCATACGTCTATTAAACCAACCTCCTTAAAAAGAGTGTTTATTTTCTTATGTAGTGTCTTTGGTTCATTGGTTTTTCCACTAGAAGAATCCAACTTAGGTTGTAGGTGTGTATTTAAGTCTCCTCCACATATTAAAATTCCTTCTGTTTTCGTTACCATAATATTAGTAATCTTCTGGAAGAAACTAAAGTCACTTCCTGGTGGTGCATAAATATTTAGTAAGGTGACTGGATGTCCCTCTACCTTTCCCTGTACTAAAATAAATCTGCCCTCTTTATCCCCCATTTCCATTTTTTTCTCAAAATGTAACTTACTTGATACAAGAATAGCAACTCCTCTCCTATGTCCAGATTTATATGAGGAGAAAAATAAATGTGTAAAGCCCATCCCCCTTAATTTTCCATGTTCCTTATCATTTAAGTGAGTTTCTTGTAGATACATTACATGGGCTTGTTCTTTCTTCATTTTAGATATAATTTTCTTCAGTTTAATAGGGTTTAGCAGCCCATTTACATTGAAAGAAATAATCTTTACCTTATTACTAGCCATATGTGTTTACAGACTGGTGGCCAATTATACTCACAGACATAGAACTTGGTTGATCCACCCCCTGAATAAAAAGAGAAAAAGCAAACAAAAAGAAAACCAATAACAGTGAAACTCGAACATGAACTTGAGTCTGGTTCCAAGGCTGGGGTCTCAAATAATAGACCCTATATGGGGCTGGGAAAAACATCCAGCCGTGGGGGAAAGCCTCTACCATCTGTGTGTAGAGGGCCCCCACCGAAGCAGTCCCAACAAAAAGAGAAAAAAAACTGTCCATTAACTCCCATGTATTCCTCCCATGTATTTTTACGATATTAGTAGGGGAAATTATATCAGAAATTATATTATATCAGAAAGCAATATAATGGCTTACTGTACGTAGGGAATGCAGCATATTATGCATGGCAATGACAGGACAGCGTCATATATACATATTTGTGCGCTATATTTTAGCTTGTCCGCATTGTCCAAGTCAATGGACTCGTATTTACTCGCCCAAAGCAGGTGAAGTCTGCCTTCTGAAGGTTCGTAACCTCTCTCGGATATTGCTCTCTCGCTCCTCCACCTGCCTCTGCTTTCTCAGTTCTCCCATAGTTGCCCACGCAGAGCGGGAGAGCTGCTCGGTCAGGCTCTCTCTTGATGTAATCACGTTGACAGGGAATCCTCTGTCCTTCATATCTTTAGTCGCTTCCTCCACTGTGTGATATAGTTGCGTCCCGTCCTCGTAAAATACTCGCAGTTTCGCAGGAAACGGGGTTTGGTAGCGTATGCTTTTCTGCTTTAGCACTCGCTTTGCCTCGGAGTATTCCCTGCGTTTCTGTAGTACTGCTGGAGGATAGTCCTGGTCAAAGTATATTGGTCTCCCTTTCCAAAGCACTCTTTTCTGGCCCCATGCCTTGCGAAGGATTTCTTCCTTGGTTTTGTAGCGGAGAAATTTGATTATTATTGACCGCGGCTTATCCTTGTTGCTCCCGGAGGATCTCGGAGCGAGGGAGCGGTGTGCTCTCTCAATCTCCAGCTGGGTGCTCGTGGGTAGCTCCAGCGTTTGCCGTAGTAAAGTCTCGATAAACTCCACCATAGACGGTCCCTCCTCTCCTTCTGCGACATTATATATCCTCAGATTCTCTCGCCGAGACCTGCCTTCCTGATCGAGCAGTTTGCTCTCTTGCTGGGTCACTACTTTTATCAGTTTGTCCAGAACTTGTTCGACATTTTGTACGCGACTCTCCGTCTTGTCAATCCGTGCCTCTGCCTGAGCTATTTTATGGTTGATATTGTTAAGCTCCGACTTGATATCAAATAACTGCTGGTTCGCATCTTTGCGAAAGTCCCGTATCTCCTCCAGAACTCTCGCCAAGCTAGCTGCCTCGTGTACTTGAGGATTAGCATTAGCTTCGTTACCTTGTGCTTGTGTGGAGCTGTTTTCTGCATTTTCCTCGTTTGTCGGCTCCTCTGTAGTGCTTTTTTTGTTCACGTCCCTTTTCCCCATTCTTGCCCCACTTAGTAATATGAACTTGCAATTATTTTAGCTGATTTAAAGGGGCGAAATGCTAGTTTTTCGGAGGAGCCGAGATCTTAGGCTGCCATTCAGGTGGGTGACGTCACCGGAACCCCATTTTGACATTTTTATTATTTAACTTATTTAATTAGTCTTATGTACTTTGCCTAAGATTTTAACTGTTTGTGACATAGATGAAAAAATCCCATTTGTACATTTCATTTGGTGATATTTATTTTCTGTCTGTCTGGTGGGTAGCTGCTCTGCAATACTGGGAAGCTGCAGCTCTGTATTGTAGCTTGGATGCTTTCCAGTCCTGCCACTGGAGAGGCTTCACATCACAGCTGGGACATTTTCTGGGCTGGCGATGTGCTTTATGGCTTTGATGCATCCTGGCTGAGTGGGACTTTCTGCAACTCATAAGAACTCTATTTGGGCCAGCTAAGCGACTTTTTGCTTTGGTTTTACAAGTTTTTCCGTCTATTGTAACCTTCATTCACAAAAAAGGTTCTAACATTGGCCACTAACATAATATACAGGGTTTAATTAGGCCACTTTCACCTGCTGTGTGAACACAGACAAAAAGAGCAGTTAGGAGGTAAAACCCACCCACAGAGCTCTTTATCCGGGGCAGCAGTAGTGTGTTGGAACACGACCCTGACAACACGTGTTTGATTCCGCGGTGTGATTATTTTTCTCTTTCTTATTGGGTTTACCTGCTTTGAATTAAACTGTTCAACAACCCTCTGGGCTGGAGAGCTACTAGTCTGTAGCTCCATCCAATTACACTATTACAATAATAGTGTTAGCTTAGCATGCTATACTTAGTATGCAACAGCAAAATAACTCCTATTTGCCTTAAAGCAACAGAAAATGGCAAGTTGAAATCAAATTTTCCTGATTAAGGAGACTTCTGCTGCGTTAATGTGTAATCGGAATAATGGTAAATATGAGTTCCTTACTTTGCACAAGAACACCAACTCAAAGTCTAGTTGGAAATTCTGAGATAAATTTGATAGCTGAGGTCCTAAGTTAAGGTGACCTTTAACATTTTAACATGGCTGCAAAGAAGAAAAAAACAGAACTGGATAGTATGATGACTTCCTTTTTTGTTTTACCCCACTTTGATTTCCCCTTGGTTCTTTGCTATCCTTGGCTTGCACATAACAATGCAGTTATCTCCTGGGGTGCACATGAACTAGTTTCCTGGTCCCCGTACTGTCTAGAAAACTGTTTAATTTCTACTTAGGTCTCCCATGCCTCCACTACTGTAGAACGTCCTGTATCTCAAACCCCTGTTGTCATTTTCATTCAGATCTGTAAGAGATCTTTAGCCCTGATAAAGGCACCATGCTCCCACCTTACCGTCCCTATGATTGTGCTATTGATCTCATTGAAGGCGCTACACTGCCTAAATCTCGTGTTTACCCCTTGACTCGTAAGGAAGAGAAAGCCATGGATGATAATATCACCGAAGCCTTAGCTCAAGGTCATATCCGCCTGTCTAATTCTCCTTTCAGGAGTCTGTCCTGTCATAGCTTAGAGGTACATCTTATTTCACCAAGCTAGATCTCCGTAGTGCATATAACCTCGTACGTATTAAAGAAGGGGACGAGTGGAAGACTGCTTTTACCACCACTCGCGGCCACTACAAATATCTTGTTATATCTCGTAATATCCTTTCCAGCGCCCACCCCCAGTGTTCCAAGTGTTTATTAACAAGGTGTTCTGTGACAGGTTGGGACGTTTTTTTAATAGTAGGATATCCTGGTCTATTCACCCGATTTCACTTCCCATTTCGAAAGGGTTTCTTTCCTGGGTTATGTCATTAGCTCCTCCAGCGTTCTTAAGAGTGATGACAAGGTGTCTGCAGTAACCATTTAGCCCACTCCTAGCACAGTGAAATATCTCCAACATTTGCTAGGTTTAGCTAATTTTTACAGATGTTTCATTCGTGGCTTTAGCTCCATTGTGTCTCCCCTGACTGCGTTACTGAAGGGCGGCCCTAAGAAATTAGCGTGGTCTGAGTCTGCTCAAGCAGCATACAATGCACTAAAACAGGCATTTACCATGGCCCCCATTCTAAAACGTTCTAACCCTAATATCCCTTTCGTAGTTGAGGTTGATGCCTTTGAGACTGGATTTGGAGCCGTTCTCTCTCAGCGCTCGGGCTCCCCTCCCAAGTTGTACCCTGTGGCTTTCTTTTCCTGCAACTTTCCACCCAGAAAGTTATACCTTCCCCCACAGTTCTGTGATCGCCTTATTGTGTGGGCCCATGCATTATTGTCATCCAGTCACTCGGGTGAGTCATGTACCTTACAACTAATTCCTCTTGTTATTGGTGGGAGTTCATGAGAAAACCTGTACACTGGTTTGTTTCATCCTGCCCAATGTGTGCTCAATGTAAGGTTCCCAAAACTCACCCTGCTGGCAAGCTAGTCCCTGAATGCCCATGGTCCCACATAGCAGTGGATTTTGTCACTGACCTCCCTGAGTCTAATGGTTATATTACAGTGCTCACTATTGTTGATAGGTTTTCCCGAGCTGAATTGTTCACTTTCCATCACTACCCACAGCTCTCCAGACTGCCCTGGCCTTGTATGTACACATATTTCAAAATTGTGGCATCCCAGAGGACATCCTTTTAGATTGTAGTCCCTAGTTTACGTCTAGGTGCTGGTCAACGAATTAGAATAATTTGAAATAGTGCAATCATGAAATTCTTTGAATGCATTTTTTGTGCAGAAAGCAAATCAGGTGTTCACCGCATCTGTCCTACTCGTTAGACTAATCACAGAACTCGTTACCTGGAAAAAAATTTGCTCAGCTGAGCTTTCCAAAAGGCCCATTTAGGCCATTTAACTGTGACACTGTTGTTTTATTGAATTAGAATACTACTTAGATACTAATGGTCAATGTGAATGCACCAATCAAGAACTAGGCAAAATCCTCGATTCAGAGGTGACACCACGGTCTACCAACCCATGGATCGTGCATGGTTCTCCACTAAAGATATCAGGTTTGAAGGTTCTTGTCATATACTCTTGCCCAAGTATATTAGTTCTTTTAAGGTTTTAAATTCCATTAATGAAGCGACCTATAAAGCTGAGTTCCCTCCCCAGTGCCGTATAAATAACTCTTCATGTTTCTCAGTTGAAACCAGTTGTTCCTGGGCACCTTGTCGGGGATGGAGAGGGTCGAAGTTCCATCTACGTATTTGCTATGGCAGATCCTGGACTATTGTAGACGTGCTGGGCGGCTGCAGTATTTGATCGACTGAAAGGGGTACTGGCCCAAGGAGTGCTCCTGGGTTGCTGCCGAGGACATGCTGGATCCCATCCTCATCACTGACTTCCACGCTCCTCGTCCTGATTGGCCGGTCCCAGGCCCAGGGGTCGCCCTCAAAGCTCACTCCACGGTTCTGTCCTTGCTTGTTATGTTACTTTGCATTCCACTTGATAAAATATTTGCAGAAATGTGAGGTTGTAATCACATTTGGAAGATATATTAGGATCTTCTGACTAGCTCATGAACACAGCATTAGGCAGTGGATGGAGAGAATGCATGGGCTTTCTAAACAACTTAACTGCATCCTTTAAGAAAACTAAAATATATAGTAAATATAGTCATATTTTACCTTTTCAGCTGGAATCAAGAGCAAGATATGGCAGGTATCTGATGATCAGAATATATGGTGTACATTTAAAGTTTAATAATTGGTTTGTCTATAAAATCCTCATTCTACGAACAAGATTTTGCTGTCTACTACAGTGAAAGAAGACACCTCATGAAACTATACAACAGATCTTCTTTTCAGAAGCTTTGAGAGACAGTTGTTTTGTAGAGTGTTTGTTAAGCATCATGTGTCACCTGCTGAGAGCTTGTAAATCCAAACACCACTCTTACCTCAAGCTGTGCTGAATAAATTGATCTAGACTGCATATTACTTTCACTTCCACAGGCTGTGGAGTTCTGAATTTGTATAGTCTGTGTGCTCATGCCCTAAAGGCAGTGGTGTGAAGTAATGAAGTATAAGTACTTAGTTACTACATTTAAATCAATATTTGGAATATATGTAGACTGTAAAAAAAGAATTTCATGGGGTTAATAATAATAAAAACAAGTTAATTGTGTAACATTTACACAAAATATTTGAATAAGCAAATGAATGGGGAATTCTGAGTAAAATCCACACTGATGCGTAATTGTCAGCGGTAAAACATACTTCAGGAAAGCCATTAAATTGTGCACCTTATGTTCTAAAAAAACACTTACTTTTTTGGAGTGCAACCCATATTTGACTAATATTACCAACAGCTGAGACACTAAAAATAAGGCAACGTTTATTTAGCATTTATTAGTACTTTACACAAAAAGCACATATTTCTATTGGCTCCTGGCATCATTTATTTGCATAATCAGTGTACCTCATCCACAACACTACCTTACCATCAGTGTGTAGTGAGCCCAACTGAGGCTACCTTGGCTTGGTGTCAGGCCTGGCACTGAAAGTGCTCCTTCCTTTGTGTGATGAGGTCAATAGTGCTGCTCATTACCAGCAGTGTATATATTCAAATACGTACCTGTAATACCTACCTAATAAAAGTTACCTGTTTACTTACCTGTTATACTTACCTTAATTACGTATATATAAGATGACTCGGGATATATAAGATGATAACGGGATGCTCTGGGCAGCGTATAGGACAGCGGATTCCGCTTCCTGCCAATATCCAGCAACTTTGCACAGCCATTTAAGAGCAGTGAACCAACATTCCAGAGTACACATTTTGATCAATGCTATGTGAAGCAAATGGTGGGTCACACCAGACACTGACTGTTGATTCTCACAATACTGTAAGACTGCACATTTTAGAGTGGCCTTTTACTGTGGCCAGGCAGGGGTACACCTGTGTAGGAATCACTGTGTCTAATCAGTATCTTGATATGCCACACCTGTGACTGGTGGATGGTTTATCTCAGCAAAAGAGAAGTGCTCACTAACACAGATTTAGATCCGATTGTGAACAAAATTTGCGAGAAAAGGCCTTCTCTGTATTTACGAAAAGTCTTACATATTTCTTTCTTTGGAAAATTTGAGCAAAACAAAAAATGTTAAAGTGTTTTGTTAAGTATATATACAGTGGTATGAAAATGTCTGGGCACCCCTGATAATTTGACATGATTTGTCTTTATACATCTTTGGTTTATAAATCAGTAAATTTAGGTACATAATTACATAATACAGCAGACAGACACAGTGTTATTTGAGAAGTTTATTTACAGTTTATTTAAATCATCTCCTGTTGGTCAAGTAGCCCTTACACAGCCTGGAGGTGTGTTTGGGATCATTGTCTTGTTGAAAAATAAATGATCGTCCAACTAAACGCAAACCAGATGGGATGGCATGTCGCTGCAGGATGTTGTGGTGGCCATGCTGGTTCAGTGTGCCTTCAATTTCGAATAAATCCCCAACAGTGTCACCACCAAAACACCCCCTTACCATCACAGCTCCTCCTTCATGCTTCACAGTGGGAAGCAGGCATGTGGAATCCATCCGTTCACCTTTACTGCATCTCACAAAGACACAGCAATTGGAACCAACAGGGCGGAACCAACCCCAAAAGTAAAAGAAATAATATATATGGGTGATTCTTAGATTATGTGCACCTTTGGCCTTGTGAAGTTGAGTGAAAAAAACATTATACAAATTCAACTCACACAGCTTCATATGTTTAAATAACCATTGTAGTATTGAGATCCATTAGATTTCATACTAAATTTACAAGACAAAAAAATCATTTCTGAATGACCTAATTTAACTTTTAGGATCAAAATGCTGAACTGTACATTTTCACAGTGTGAAATGCAGTATTACTTTGGGTAGGTCCTTTTAAATAATAAATAATTTGTTTTGTTACATAAAGTAATGCAAGTCATCAATAAACGTAAATATGATTTTAATAAGAGCTGACTAATTTTTGGTAATTTTGTTAAAAATATGTGCAGTGATGGAAATGACAAGCTGTTGTGGAAATGACAGTGACTAAACACATAGAGAAAATGTAGATATATTTATTAGAAAAAAACATAAATTGTTCAACTTCATTTACAACACCATGTGAAAACCAACCACACCTGTTCACTTTAGTGTTGCAATAAGCCAACATCTATATTCTGGCTTTTTGGCAAAATCTTCAAACTCTCACAGAACTGTAACAGTACATGTGAAAAACAACCCAAAAACTGTGGGTTTGGCAAGAATACTTCAAATAAATTATTAATTATTTTTGAGAGTCAATAGAGAGTCTCTCTTCAATGAACACTAAACTTGAAAATGCAAAGAACTATATAGTAACTGTAGTGTCATAGACAACTGTGTGTGTGTGTGTGTGCAGGGGCGGATTTTACCACCACGCAAACCATGCAACTGCTTGGGGCCCCCGGGATCAGGGGGGCCCAGCTGGCCAAAAGGTTGGCAAAAAAAAAAAAACGAAAAAAATAAATAAATAAAATAAAACGCATTATTTCTTTTTTGTTTGACACCAAAGAGACACCATACATGCAAGTTAAGCTAGGTGAGGTAGACTAAGGTAGTTTCGGCACAACCATGAAACGGTCTTATCCCAGTGGTGCCCAAAAAAAGAAAGAAAATTAAGGAAAGGAAGTCCAGAACAAAAAGATTGATAAAGCTCACCAGCATCTAGATAGAGCCGATCTCCGGGGCTGTTTGCCCGGCGTCAGCGCTGTGGAGAAGCCGATGTCCGGGGCTGTTTGAAAAAGTTATTGAAGGTTATTTGCCTAGTGATATTTTGTGTCATAGTTTCATTATTGACCCAATCAAGTTAGATAATCATCAGATAGGTGATACATTTAGAATCCTAAAACTTATTTTGCTTTCATTTAATCTCCTTCTGCTATTACCAAACACAATTCTGGTTGTGTTTACATAAACATTCCAAATCCGCCCTGTGTGTGCGCGCACATGTGGGCGTCATACATTAAGAACTGTATTTGAGATTCAATACTGACAAAATCAATTAACCTTCATTCTTGAAAATGCAAAACAATCTTATTCCTAGTTATGAACTATTTTGTATCTGTGTGTGTGTATGAGAGAGAGAGAGAGTGAGTGAGTGAGTGTTTGTGTGTCTGTGTGTGTTTGTGTGTGTATAAGAGAGAGTGTGAGTGAGTGATTGTGTGTGTGTGTGTGTGTTTTGTTTCCATTTAGGGCTCCATTTTGTGTCTTTGGTGCCATCTTAAAAATAGATCAAATAAAATTATTAAAGTACATTGTAAATGTATAAAGTATGTATATTATATAGTAAAAGTATAGGGCCTATAATTTTTTTATTACCATTTCCCTACAGAAAGAGGTATTTGTCCAAAATTGTAATTATTTTTTAAAATATGACCTGGGACTCTAAAAGTGCACAAATTCCAAGAATCACCCAAATACCCACCGGCAGATCTTTATTTTGTTTCTACATCCTGTATTAAAAGAAATGTTTAATTAATAATAATCATTATAATAAACAAAACACATACTTTAATACATTAGCACTTTAGCACCGGTGACCGTGTAATATTTCCTTTTATACCTTGGATATCCCCATGCATCAGTGAGTTTATTTAGCAATTAACTTATGGATTGTGTAAGGTGAGCACATGCTTGCTTTATCTAAATGTGGGGTGTTCTGTGCATTTTCAAAGTTAACATGGGTGTAGTGCCCAGTGATGCACTTGTATCGAGCCAACTTTAAATGCCGTTAGTATGGGCTGATGCCCCTGAAGCGTACGGGCGGCGAGCCCTTCATTTATACACACACTGGGCTACGAGCCCAAAAGCAGGGTGCACACCCAAAGCATATGGGCAGCGAGCCCTTCATTCAATCATTCATTCATTCATTCTTTTGGGCCATGTGCCCTTGTTCATACATTCATTTATTCATTCATCCGATCATGCGCGGGGAACGCCCCAAAACATACGGGCCACGGACCCTACATTCATCCACTTGGGCGTTGAGCCCGATCATGCGTGGGGATCGGCCCCAAAGCATGCGTTGTTGTTAGTGAGGGCCAAGGGGCAAAACATGCATCTAAGTTTGGGCGTCGAGCCCAATCATGCACGGGGACCACCCCCAAAGCATGCGTTGCTGTTAGTAACGGGCCCTTTAAAATGCTTGGCCGTTGAGCCTGGCAAGCGCAGGGATCGACCCCTGAAGAAACATGCATTGCTGTTAGTATCTTGCCATAGTCCTAATGTCATGTTTGCTGGGCTGTGAGCCCGAGCTAAAGAGGGGATCGTCCCCTAAGCATGTGTTGATGTAAATGACCACGGGCCATCATGCATAAAAGCTAGGTATAAACAGGTGGGAAGGATCAGCAGTGTTAGGAGAGTAGCTCCAATCATTTTATAACTGGGTAATACTGTTAGTGAAGCATTTAAACAATAAGCAAAAGTTGATTTATAAAAGATAATGAAAATTGCCGAATTTACGCATAAATTAACATATTCTATAGTCTGTAGTGCATCCACCACCTCCAGTGTGTGCTTATAAAATAGAACTTACTTACACAGGGGTTGAATGGGCTTGCTAAGCGTTCAGCAGTAGGTCCAGTTTGGGTCTAATGTGGGACAGATATGCTGAAAATACCCTTCTCCCAAGAAGCATAATGGAGGGAATGCTGACGCCGGCTTCGTCTGAAGAAGTGGCTGCGCCGATCCTTAGAGTGACCAGCGTAGCAGGTTTTTTTTTTTTAAACATTGGACAGGTGAACTCTGAACCACTGTTTCATCATAGGGTAGCTATTAGGTAAAACCAACGTTAAGATTAGAAGAGCGTTATTGCAGATAGCGAGCCCCAGAGGTTTAAGGGCAGAAATCAGAGTGCAGTTTTAGCATTTTTATTGTAAAACTCTGGCCCTGTTATCTGTATTAAAGTGTTTCAAGAAAACAGAAAAGAAGGAAGGTGTAAAACTTAAATCAGACGGCGTGAGTTCACATCGTCACTTGTGAACTGCCTATGCGCATCCATAAAAGCTGCCGCGTAAAGTTGAAACATAGGGAGAATAAAACCCCTCTTGTAAAATAAGATTAATTTCTGTAAAATAGCAACCTTTATCTTTAGATTGAGGAAGAGGATTTTTGCAATGCCTTTGAGGAGTAAGCATATAGCTGGGTTAGAAAACAAACTTGGGTAATCTGGACTATTGCAACGTGCCTTAATTGATTGGCATCAATAATTTTCTACATAGAGCAATTTGTCTATGTAGTGTAGTATGAGGGTGTACTATAAAGGCACAAACAGTCGCAGCCAGTATAGAAAAGATTTAGATGTGATTTAGAGGGAAGAGCAAAAGAGGGTAAATAGATGCCAAACAGAATTGTAAGTTTTAAGTGTCGAAGGAGCTAAACTTTTAGACATGCAGTTTTGAGCGCTAAAGGGTAGAGAGTTAAAATATATAACGCAGGATTAAATGATTGAAAGTGGGCATGGTTTGACAGCTTTGATAATGAAATGTCTATTACTGATTGCCAGGTAATTATACTGAACAATGACATGATCGAAGTGCAAGAAGAACAACCTTTATGGTGACCTTTATCGTGACCACAGCTTCATAGTCACAGGATAAATTACTTCGAAACGGAGCGCGAAAACGGAACTCCCCATTTGCAGGGGTATATCAATTTCCGCCAACACCGTCGCTTCGCTCAAGTGAAAGAGCTCGTCGGAGGTCGGGCCCACCTAGAGAAAGCACGTGGCACAGATCAAGACAATGAAGATTATTGTTCTAAAGGAGGAGATGTGTGTGTGAGAGTTGGAGAAAAGCGTAAGAAAAGACAGCGGTCTGACCTGGTGCGAACTACTTCCTGCTTGCGTCGTACGTCCGGAAACCTGGTGACTGTCGCCCGGAAGTATCCTAGCACTTTTGTGCGCTATGGGCGTGGGCTACGTGATTACGTAAGCACGCTGCAACTGGGTACCGTTCGGTCTTTCAAGTCTGAGGTTCATGTGTGGGTGTGAGAACCCGGATGTGGGAAAACTCGGGCTTGTGCGGACATGTCCGGGCTTGCCCTTGCACCCCAGGATGTGTATTTCAAACCACGTGGTCCCTGGTGGGATGGGTATGTGGGGCAGAGATATGTTATTTTGGATGATTTTTACGGGTGGGTGCAATATGATGAAATGTTGAGAATTTGTGATCGTTATCCTTTGAGGGTACCTGTTAAGGGCTCATTTGTTGAGTTTGTTGCGGGGTTTATTTTGATTACTGCTAATAAGCATGTGTGGGAATGGTGGAACTTCCAGGGTTTTGAACCGGAAGCGATCATGAGAAGGGTCAATGTATACAATGTGTATGACTCTGCTGCCGGGCGTTTTCGCCCGTTGACTGATTTTCCTGAGTTGTGTATGTACAGGTACAATTATTGAATAAAAACACTTGAAGCATGAATACTTTTTTTGTCTTTATTTTGCAAGACGTTACACATCCATATGAGCAAGCAGAAGGTGAAGCGACGACCCTCACGGCTTGAGCGTCACAGAACTTGCCAGAATAGTAAATAGCGAGCCAAGCCAAGCCAACGTCATCGGGTCAGACTATTGGGGGGAATAATTCCTGCACTAGAAAGTGCAGGTGTGATACGTAGTTTAAACACGTAACCCTGTGAGTTATTAACTCCTTCCAGCCAATATTTTAGGCCGTAATGAGGCACGTCATTTTGTGCCATGTCAATCCAAAGTTTGTTTTTTCCTGGGGACCATGCATAGGCAGTTGAAGTTGCTGTTCTATACATGTCAATATTAGGTTTAGGTCTAAACACCCGTTTATGAGGTCTGAGACTTGACCAGGGTTTAAATGTAGGGTTTTGTAGGAAAGGGTTTGAGGTAGCGGTTGTAGTGACTTTATCGTCAAAATCTAGAATTGTTCCCCCGTATCTTGCCCATTCAGTGGTATAGTCTGCCACGTTAGCTCGTGGGAAAAAAATACATTTACAGAAACATATACGGTAATAATCATAAGCCTTGGATGTTGTGAAATTGTTCAGAGCTATGGCCACGCCTCCTTGTATTGCACCAGGAGGCGCAGCAGCAGATCTGGGCAGAAGAGCACCAGGTGGCGCAGCAGCAGCAGATCCGGGCAGAAGAGCACCAGGCGCGCAGCAGCAGATCCAGGCAGAAGAGCACCAGGTGGCGCAGCAGCAGATCCGGGCAGAAGAGCACCAGGCGGCGCAGCAGCAGATACGGGCAGAAGAGCACCAGGCGGCGCAGCAGCAGCAGCAGATCCAGGCAGAAGCGCACCAGGCGGCGCAGCAGCAGCAGATCCGGGCAGAAGAGCACCAGGCGGCGCAGCAGCAGCAGCAGATCCGGGAAGAAGAGCACCAGGTGGCGTAGCAGCAGCAGCAGATCAGGTCAGAAGCGCACCAGGCAGTGCAGCAGCAGCAGATCCGGTCAGAAGCGCAGCAGCAGACGATCAAGTCAGCGTAGCAGCAGCAGCGGACGATCCAAAGGAAAAACACACCAGCCAGCGTGGCAGCAGCAGAAAATCCAGGGAGAAAAGCACCAGTTAGCACAGCAGCAGCAGCTGATATAGGGAGAAATGCTCCAGCCAGTGCGGCAGCAGCAGAAAATACAGAAAGAAAAGCACCAGTCAACGCAGCTGACGATCTAGGGAGAAGGGCACCAGCCAGCGCGGCGGCTGCAGCAGCAGATCCAAGGAGGAGCGCAGCCGCAGCAGAAGATCTGGGCAGGAGCATGTCAGCCAGCGCAGCAGCAGTAGAGGCCAGGGGAGGTGCTGCGAAGGTAGAGGGACTGGGCGATCTGGTGTTCTGTCGAGTTTTGCCACCCTGCCAAACTGTGCTTCCCTACTATAAATTTAAACGTAAAAGTGCTACAAAAGCCCCATATTTAAACATGCTTTCAGGCAGAAGAGCACCAGGTGGCGCAGCAGCAGCAGATCCGGGCAGAAGAGCACCAGGCGGCGCAGCAGCAGCAGCAGATCCAGGCAGAAAAGCACCAGGCGGCGCAGCAGATCCGGGCAGAAGAGCACCAGGCGGCGCAGCAGCAGCAGCAGATCTGGGCAGAAGAGCACCAGGCGGCGCAGCAGCAGATCCGGGCAGAAGAGCACCAGGCGGCGCAGCAGCAGCAGCAGATCCGGGCAGAAGAGCACCAGGTGGCGCAGCAGCAGCAGATCCGGGCAGAAGAGCACCAGGCGGCGCAGCAGAAGAGCACCAGGCACGCAGCAGCAGATCCAGGCAGAAGAGCACCAGGTGGTGCAGCAGCAGCAGCAGATCTGGGCAGAAGAGCACCAGGCGGCGCAGCAGCAGATACGGGCAGAAGAGCACCAGGCGGCGCAGCAGTAGCAGCAGATCCAGGCAGAAGAGCACCAGGCGGCGCAGCAGCAGCAGCAGATCCGGGCACAAGAGCACCAGGTGGCGTAGCAGCAGCAGCAGATCCGGTCAGAAGTGCACCAGGCGGTGCAGCAGCAGCAGATCAGGTCAGAAGCGCAGCAGCAGCAGACGATCAAGTCAGCGCAGCAGCAGCGGACGATCCAAAGAAAAAACACACCAGCCAGCGTGGCAGCAGTAGAAAATCCAGGGAGAAAAGCACCAGTCAGCACAGCAGCAGCAGCTGATATAGGGAGAAATGCTCCAGCCAGTGCGGCAGCAGCAGAAAATACAGAAAGAAAAGCACCAGTCAACGCAGCTGACGATCTAGGGAGAAGGGCACCAGCCAGCACGGCGGCTGCAGCAGCAGATCCAAGGAGGAGCGCAGCCGCAGCAGAAGATCTGGGCAGGAGCGTGTCAGCCAGCGCAGCAGCAGTAGAGGCCAGGGGAGGTGCTGCGAAGGTAGAGGGGCTGGGTGATCTGGTGTTCTGTCGAGTTTTGCCACCCTGCCAAACCGTGCTTCCCTAGTATAAATTTAAACGTAAAAGTGCTACAAAAGCCCCATATTTAAACATGCTTTCAGTGGAATATTTAGAAAGCCTGAATCAAAATAACAGGAAACAGTTTAGAGTTATTAGGCGTGATTATAACTTAAATAACCATAAAAATAATAAATAAATAATGGTTCCAATCATGGGCACTGGTGTTGAGAAGCACATCCCGATGGGTTGCACAATTCGACAGAACACCGGCGTTGCAGGGAGAGGCAACCCAAAAGCAGGTCCACAACGCTCCTTGATAGCAAGCAAACGAGAGTCCAAGCTCCGCAACGAGGCAGCAATTGCCTGAAAGACTGGGACAAGCTGGGGCTCATGGTGGAACGAGGGCAGGAGGAGGCTGTGGAGCGTAATTAGGTGAAGTAGCATTGGAGTCTTAAGTAGAACTTACGCTGAGCTTTCATTTCTAGAGATGGGTCTGCTGCTAGAACTCTGTGTGGTATTCAACTGCTCTCTAATCTGAGCTACTGTTAACTTGCGATTTCTGAGGCTGGTGACTTGTCCTGAGAAACAGAGGTGACTCTTGGTCTTCTTTACCTGGGTCGGTCCTCATGTGTGCCAGTTTCGTTGTAGCACTAGATGGTTTTTGTGACTCCACTTGGGGACACATTTAAAGTTTTTGCAATTTTCCAGACTGATTGACCCACTAGTTTTTCTTTAGTTAGCTGATTGGTTCTTGCCATAATATAAATTTTAACAGTTGTCTGTGTAGGAACTTGACTTCTGCACAACACAACTGATGGTCCCAAGAAATTCCACTAATTAACCCTGATAAGGCACACCTGAAAACCATTTTAGGTGACTACATCTTGAAGCTCATTGAGAGAATGCCAAGAGTGTGCACAGCAGTAATCAGAGCAAACGGTGGCTAATTTAAAGAAACTAGAATATAAAACATGTTTTCAGTTATTTCACCTTTTGTTAAGTACATAACTCCACATGTTCATTCATATTTTAATGCCTTCAGTGAGAATCTACAATGAAAATAGTTATGAAAATAAAGAAAACACATTGAATGAGAAGGTGTGTCCAAACCTTTGGTCCGTGTATGTGTATATATATAGTTTGCGAGATTGTATAGTGAAATAATGGGCAACGGACAGGTGGGTCGTCAGTTGGCAAATCCTCTCTTATAAAGCTGCAGCAGGTAAAAGAGAAGGGGTGGCACTGTTCCAGCAGTTAGAGTGAGGAGGAGGGCACATTGTGATGGAGGCCGGCCAGTGATCGGCGTGTTTCTTATTCAGAATGAGCGTGTTTGCTGTAGCTGAAGGCCATCTTGACCAGCTTTTCTTCTGCCTCTTTTTCCTCCCTACACACATTAAGCTGAATAGGCAGGCGGCCCAAAGGGAGGCAATTTGCTTTCATAGACTTTTATTTTCTGTTGTGTAAAAAAAGCAGTGGAGCTGACTGCGTTGTGCATGCCTCCCAGTGCACAGGAACATGAGAAAGATAGAGATGGAGAAAGATAGAAGCAAAGATAGAGAAGGAGCTTCCTAAGCCCTCGGATTTCTCTTCACTGCCCACTCAAAGCATGCAGCACGTGACTGGAGCTGAGAACACACCAGCACATGGAGAACATGAAGAAGAAACGAGTGAGGATGAGTGTGAGAAAGAGAGTGGAAGATAACAGCTCCTGACAGCAACAGGAAACATGTGCAGTGTTTAGTGATCTACCCCTTTCATCTACTGTTTGTTATGTATGTAGCTACACTCTTTATTGAGCAGCATCTGCATCCAGAGATGGGATTAGATTCAGTTAAATTTAAGTCACAATACTAATACTGGGTTGATCAGAAAAATTAAACACTGTTAAGCTAAGGCCCAATCCCATAGGTTAGAGGGAGTGGTCCTTCAAATGGAGGAACACTTCAAACAGAGAGTTTTTAGGATCAATGGCAAGATGGGGCACAAGCAACCAAGGAAACCCACAAAAAATAGTATTTTCCTTCTAAAAATTACGGTAACCATTATGTTACCATTGTTTAATGTGTAGTATCAATATTTTATGCCCATTTTCTTCATAACAAGCATACAAATCATAAGTAGTTAATCTCAGTAGCTAGCTAGATAGCTAGCTAACTTTTCCATTCCACCTTAAATGGCAGAGACTGTGTAACAGGTGTAAAAAATTAAATATTTTTTATTTATTTATTTTATTTTTTTATTTCATTTCATATAAATCTGCATCATGATAAATAGTTAATAGTTTCTGTTTATAAATGTTTAAAAATGTCAAAGCAGAAAAAAAAGAGAAATGTTAAAAAAAAAAAAAAAAAAACGGCGCTGCCCCTTTAAGAGAAGTGCGGGTGAAAAGAGCAGGGTCTCCGTTCCCTCCTTCAGTCTGCGCTGATGGCTGAAATGAGAGGTACATAGAGCAAGTTGTGCAAAGCAAAACCCACATGAGGTCTAAAATAATGAGTGGAAATGTTCTGTTGGAGTGTAAATGGGTTGTAGTAGTGTTGGAAAAATTTTAAAATATGTTCTCTGTTATGCTTGTAGTTGTAAAAGGGGGATTTCTGTTGAGTGTGGGGGATGGGTGAAGCTAGTGTATTTGTAGGTCACAGCTAGCTAATTAAAGCACTGTTTACATGGTCTAGCTACTGAAATATTGAGATTTTTGCTCTCTTTATATTATTTCAGGAGTTTTGATGAGGTGTTCACTGACAACAAATTTGATCTCTTTTGCAACTCAGGTATGTTATATTTGTGTATTACTGGTTTTGGACAGCAGGGGGTAGTGTTTAACTTAAAATGTCACTTCATTGCATTGTGCTTGTTATATAGAATAGCTGAAGCTCTAACGGTACGCGTCCACTGGCACTTTTCTTCAACGCAGGTCGCCGTGCCGGATCTCTTGGCTCGCCGCGTGTGGGCGTGTCCGTAACGTTTTTGAATTCAAATGAAGCAACAGATGTAGTCAATCATAAGTTTAATATTTTACCTTTTTAGTCAACTTCACTGTGATCTATAGTTGTATAAATCCATATTCCGCCATTTTAAGCCTCTCTTCTGTGTTTAAAAGGCGCCTGTTCTGTGTGTGTGAGGCTCGTCTGTGTGTGGTGTGGCAGCCTGCTGTTCCCTGATTGGCTGGACGCAGCGCGGCGGCCGGATTCATTTGAATAAAGTTGAGATCTGTTCAACTTTCCTGCCGGAGGGGGGGGCTGCGCTCAACGCAACGCAACGCAACCCAGTATGCACCGCGGCATGCGGCGGCTCTCTCCATTGAAATGAATGGGATGCGTCGGGGCTTAAGTGCCAGTGGACGCGTACCGTCACTGCATGGTCAGTTGTATTAAATATGGCTTCGTATGAGCTTTTATGTATTTTTGGTTTAAATATAACTATAACTAATTTGTTTTACCTACATTTTGAGAAAATTGATATATATATATATATATATATATATATATATATATATATTTGTGCCCACTAATGTTCTAAATATGAACAGAATCGATGAATGTTGGGAAATAATTTAATCTGAAATATTTGTTTTGTTTTCTGTTTGATTTTGTTATATATATGCTGTATTTCTGAATAATTTAATTTTACATACTGGTCATTCAATTACTGTAAATGACGTGTTGTTAAACGACGTGTTGTTAAACAATATGTGCTTCAGAACTTTCAAATCGGACCCTTCTTTGCGCCTGACACTCTGGCTGAAACTCCACCCTCTTTGACTAGGTCTGCCTAACAACAGAGCGATCTATATTCTGATTGGCTCAACGAGAGTACATTATAATATACAGCCGATGGATTGGCAAGCTTGAGAAATACCATGTGTGGCGTGTGAGCGTGTGAACTCGCTGAGGTGCGTGTGTCACACGCTCAAAGTGTGAGATTTGAGAACAGTGGTCAGCACTTAATTTTGAGATGATTATGCATTGCAGAAGTATTTTATCTTACTTAAGCTTAGCTTTACATATCGTGCAGGTGTAGATTTGAAACACCCAAAACTACACTACAGTAATGATAGTGAAGACATACTGAAGATTAGATCAGACCTGATTGGAAATGTCTTTGTTATTCTAAGTACAATACTCTGATGTGGACAGTGATGGAAAAGAACAAAAACGTTTTATAAACATTACTCAATGAAAGTTAGACAAAAGTTTTTATTCATGCTTCCTGTTAGGTTAAAATGCAAAAGCACTGTACATAAGCATTGGCAGTTATGTCTCTTAGGGCCCTATCGTATACCCTACGCAAGGCGTGTAGCGTATTTTTTACGCCTTGCGCAGGCGTCCTTAAAATAGCAATGGATTTTGGAATATATTAACGCCGAGCCGATGGGCGTGTTGGTCTGGAAATGACGTGTGTTCAGGTAAATTTCTGGCGTGTTTCTATCTTGGCAGCTGAAAAACGGATTGCGCAATTGATACTGTGAAAGGACGTCTAAATTATCCGTCACTGGCGCACCCAGAGCTGAATCACGATCACCCTGCGCACTGCGCTCCAAAATACCACATACCATCACTTCCTTACCACAAAATACCCCATACCACCACTTCCTTACCACAAAATACCCCATACCCACACCTTACCACACAAAAATACACCTCACCCACAGCCTTCAGCAATCAACTATAAAAATAAAATATACTTTAAAATCTGCACAGTAACTATAAATTATTATTAGTCATATTTATTTCTGTCAGTTACAAGGATTTATATTTATGTTCAGTACACAGACTAAATAACTGTAGCTTAATATAGCAGACACAGGCATTCTGCTGTTTAAGAATTTTAACAGATGCTTATTCTTACTCAAATGCTGGAGTTTTTGAAATGGGAAAATTAAAAGAGAAAAGAACATTTACTGAACATAAATGTATTTTATTTAACTTTGTTTTATTTAACTGAAATTCACTTTTATATCTGAAAAACAAAGCACATTGTCACCCTGGTGTGTTGTGCTGCCCGTCAATTTAAATTTAAAACATTTGAAATACACAGAAATATAAAGCTATATGTTAGCATTCGTTTCTTATCACCAGGGCAATGTTATTAAAATAGTAAATATAGTAATTCATTAATTAAAATCTCGTCCAGCGCTCTAAAATGTGGCGCGCAAAGTGGAACTTGGCACAGCGTGCGCGGCATTGTGCGCAGAATAACCTCTGTTTTAACGTTTTAATAAATAAGGTCGGACAAGTGTAGTAAAATGCATGTTATTAAACTCACTAAAAAAGCCAACAAATATACTGATAACTAATCAAGCGAAATCAGGCAAAATGTGCTGCCCCTCTCTCTCTCTCTCTTTCGCAGCGCGGAGCTGAATTCAGCGCAAGGCTACAAACAATATAAAACTCAGTTCAGTTAAATAAAAACAAGGAAGGACCTGTAAGTTCATTAAATATTGTGTAGCCCTCTTTTACCACAGAGGGGGTTGTGTTTTTTATTCTGAGTTTGTGGGTGTGGTTCTCACCTGTTAAGCTCCAGTGGTTAATAGTTAGCTTAACCTTACCTGTTCTAACTTTGCTATCCGCACCAACCATATACACAGGAGAGTGGACACAGAAACAGTTTTAGAAATGGATTGTATTATAAAATTATAAAACTCTGGGCAGATGAAAATACAATATTACACAATGTCCAATATAAAAAAATTAAATAAATAAGATTTAGAATTTTCAGATTTTTCAATACTCTGAAGAAAATCAAGTACTGTAAATAACCAATTTATATGACTAAAGGATTAGAAACTCTTAGCATGTAATATAGTTCAGAAATGTTTAGCTTGTAATATAGTTCAGAAATACATAGTATGGTTTAGCAACACTTAACTAGAAGTATAGTTTGTATACACTTAGCTTATAACATAACTACTATGCAGCAGATCACCTATAGAATTTATATAAAGAGCTCTTAATGATTAATCTAATGATATTTGAAACAAGTTAACCAAATACACTTGAAAGTGAACAGATTTAACCAAATAGGTCGTTTCCCCTTAAACAACAGTGACTAGATTTACCTAAACAGAGTATAAACCCACTTAACTGTGAACTTGAATATAATACTATGTATATATATATATATTAGGGGTGGGCATAGATTAATTTTTTTAATCTAGATTAATCTCACTGAAATCTTGAAATTAATCTAGATTAATCTAGATTAAAATGGCTCATTCAGAATATGCGTGCTACCCAAGTAATGACTAAAAGTCAGTCTTTGAGATAGGGTTTCTTAATACAGAGGGTGCATTAGACCAGGGGCTCATCTCCTGTTTCCAAAATGCATCAATGACTGCTTGAGAAAGCTGTTCTACTTTGATACTTGAAGAAAAAAAACATGCTCAATAAAATGTACTCGGGGTTAATAAATTCATGTCTAATATATATGTTCTGATTTTCTCTAATATAACAGCTCAATTTTAATTCTTCAGGTTAAAGGTGATAACTCCTTTAAACAGCTATAACATGTATTTGTATCAGGCTACAAACAGGGCTGCTTTATGAATTCATGCAACACGACTATGTCTTAAAAGCATTTGACTCTTATTCTGTGTGGGCATACCTCTTGCTAATATTACTTTTATATTTTTACACCTACTTTTTAAGTTAACTGATTATTTATTAGTTTTAAAATATGTTATTTCACTTGTTTTAGTGCTTTTTAAAACATGTAACAATGTAAACAATGCAGCCTTTCAACACACCTTTAACCTTAATACCTAAGTCCCTGTGTTATCCTAACTTTACTAACGTTACTACCTCACATTCCTGCTCAGTCTGTCCCTCAGTTTCTCCATCACACCCGGTCTGCTGCTTCACCTACGGAGGACGTGGAGGCTACAGCAGCGAACGTCTGTGATTTTTACACATTTTTCCGCTTTTGTTTCTCCATACTGCCTCTCCTTTAACACACGCGCTCAACACTGAACGTACCACGCAGAGAAAAGGTGTAGAACCGGCGGATACACACGTGCTTTCGCGTGTAAACACTCGTGTAGACTGGCAATCCCACGCTTTCTTCTTCACACACACACACACACACACACACATAGTGGCGCAAAAAGGGGGTATGCAGCGTATGTCAGGGGCGCTGCACTAGAGGGGGCGCCAAATCAAAGCCCCAAAAAAAATCCTCTCCGGAGAAACAGCTGGTTACCTATTACCTATTTTGACCCAGCTCCCAACCCAACTTTAGAATAGATTAATGGCGATATGTTTTATATCGCCCGATAAGAGTATCACATTATCGCCGCACGTTAACGCCGATAACGGCCCACCACTAATATATATATATATATATATATAAAATACTATGTATAAAACTATGTAATACCTGAATACACTTATGAGCATTTTGCTCTGTCTGTTCTACGTTAATGTGACCGGTCACTCTTTAGATACCCTTTTTATATACACTTTTTAAAGCCGGCAAAAAAGAATAAAATAATAAAAGGTGCAGGCCTGTGCGTGTGTGCATCCCTTATCTTTTACTGAAGAAATACTTCAGTCAGTACTTTGGTGTGGTGTGCTTGCAAACTTGTCCATCAGCGTCTCTTGGAAGACAGTGGAGCGTGTAATGGTGGCCCACCCGAGGAACTCCGAGCATTCCGGTATCTCGGAGCGCTATCGAGCAGCATTCACGTCCCTCGGAGGCTAGACTGAGGAACCCTGAATGTTCCGGTAACCCAGGGTGCCATCAGCTAGCGGTTCTTCCCATGTAGCTTGTTCTACACGGCAAACGCGCCAACTACAGTCCAATACACTGGCTCATAAACTGTGATAGAGCTCGTGCGGCGGTTGGCCACTAATGCTAATACACCCAGCCTTGGTGCTGGGGGAAACTTCACTGAAGACTCACCCTTATAACGCTGTGAGCTGAGTGGCTCTACTGCTCCTTAAACTTGACTGGTAGCAGTTTACTCTCTTTTAGACAGTAGAAGAACTGAAAAATATCAGACTAAGAGAACTGTGGAGTCTGCAAGCCGCATAAAACTCCTCTCCTTGTCTCTCCCTCTCTTGCTTCTCCTTTTTTCCCGCTCTACTCTGCTCTCACACCTCGCTCTCAGTCTGCTCTCTCTGCTCTGAGCCCGCGCTTCTGTGTGTGAATGTGTGAGGCTGCTTGTCCCTCCCCTAAACCACAGGACTACTCTGATAGGGGGAAAGGGTTGATAGAGGGTCTCTTTACAAATGACACTTCAGAGCTCTGGCAGTAAAGTTAGATACTGCAAGCACATGGCATTCCCATACACTTCACTCTACCTTAACATAACAAATGAGATAGCCAGCTACGCCCCGCTTGCTTAAAAGTCCCACTTGTTAGAACACATTTCTGATAAAACATATTACAATAAATGTTTAAATTACAAGAGTTAGACTAGGGTTATGGATTTAACCCTGTGCTACAATTGTCAAATATAAAGGATAAGTTGATAACTTTTCCCCCCATGATTCCCATGTTCTTAGTTTATTGGTATAAATTTGATAATCTCTTATCATTCTTATCATTTTACTTTACTTTCACTGCTATTATTATTTTCTTCATAAGATATAAATTCTTTAATTTTATGTATTTTTTTTAATGTCCTGTTTCCTTTTTTATGTACATATTTTGTTTGACAAATAAAAAAACAAATAAAGAAATAAACTACATAAAGCAAACCTTGAAAACTGAAGACAAAAAACACAGCAGGTCTGAGGTTAAACAAAACATATAAGCACGATCTGGACAGAGCAACAGCATAAGGTCAAACAAAAAGCGTGACAGATAACAAAGGAGCACATGGGGTATTTATACACAGGCAAACATAAGGGACACCTGTGGGAGCTAACAAGGGGGCGGGGTTACAAATGAGACAAGAGGTTACAACATTAACGGCTAAGGCGGGGCTGGGGCGGAGACAGAAGGATAACCAAAACAAATGCCATGTGCTCAAAAAAGAACATGGCTAGGGACACAAGACAGGAAAACAGAGACAGACACAGGCTAAGGTGTGACAAAATGTCAGTTTTTATTTCTATTTTTTTTAATATATTTTGAATCCCTTTTAAACTGTACATGCTCAGCAGCATTGTAAATGAGGGTACCCCTCAGTGTAAATAATCGATTGCTTGATAAATATTCAGTGTTGCAAACCCAGTTTTTACATAAACAATAAACAGAATAAAAAATAAAATAACTTTACTCTTCCCTAAACTGCTGGTTTATCTTCACAGCATGACGGCGCAGTTTCCTATGCGCTCTTAAAATAGGAATGAACAGAAGTCAGCGCGCTCCTGCGTCTTAAAGGTAATGACTAAGGACACCCTGATTGGCTTATTTCACGTTACGCCCAAAACACATCCATGAAAAATGAAGAGAATTAAAACACGCCTTTAACACCATTAGAGCTGGGCAAGGCGTATTTTTCGCGCCCTTACGATAAAAAAGACATAGGACACACCCCTAAAACCAGCTGCGCAAAGGGCAACTACCCACTGCGCTATAGATCACTAAAATAGGGCCCTTAAAGTTAGGCCACCACATGTCTAGTGCCTCTGCTGGCTGTTTGCAGTATAATGTGTAGCTCCAAACAACTTTGGTTCATCTTAGGGACAAACAGAGTTAACAGAGCTCTGCTCTGGTACTGTGATTTGATGGAAACAAAAATGGTTTTGTAATAAACAATTCTACTTTTACTGTTGGCACATTACACTTTCTGGACCTGAAAAAATCTGCTCTGATTTAGTCTTTTAGACTGTGCTGTAAAACCCAGCTTGGTCTGGGGAGAATGGGGGTGGGTCTAGCCAGTGAGAAGGCAAATCAATGCCACAGATTTTTTACTGTGCATATTTTTGCTTAATTTCTACTAAACAGAAGGACATGGAACCAGGGTGTACATGCATTACACAGTCTTTGTATTTAAATACAGTGTTTATAGTGATCTGTGTAACAGTGACAGTTGTTAAGAAGTAGACATCTTTTTTATATATTCTAAACCATTGGGGTTAATTTCACTACATAGTTCTTCCTGGCTATGTAAAATCATACACAATTTAGTTAAAAGCAGATACACATTACTGGTTCAAAGGCCCAGTCTGTAGATAAAATAAAAAGAGAAATGTATTTGGGACTTGAGGTAGACGCATGTTCACATTCATTAGCACTGCAGTTAGCAAGCACAAGTGCTTGCTTTGCGCAGATGTTTATTTATTAACATAAAACCCTATAAGAAAACTGAGTAACACTAAGAAAATGTTTACTTTTATCCAATTACTTTTATGTTGAGTAGTATTGCAAAACAGAAGGAAATAGATTGATTATCTCATACCATACACCTGTTCTATTATGCTAAACATACATTAGATAATGTGTATCATATTTAAACTGATCTATAAATAATTCAAATGGTAGTTCTAATGCCCTATCAGATGTTAAAAAATAATTCCATTTATTAAAAGGGTTAGGTTATTTTTTCATAGTTTTCTGTTATTTTGGAGACAAAATGGGCTGATACATGATTCAACTGTAAAAATGTGCCTTTGTGTCAGGTCCTATCTTAAACATGAGTTCTAAAGTTTTTTTTTTGTGAGAGTGAGGCAATCACTGGGCTACTCATACTCTGACATCTGACATCAAAATATGTGACCCTAGTCATCTCCATGAAAAAACAACCAAATCTTCTCAGATTACTCACTATTCCTTCACCTTTTCAGCTTCACAAAACATTTATTACTGGACTTGACCATAATGCTTTAGAATAGGGGTCACACTTTCTGACAGCTAGTTTCAGGATATGTGACCCTATGCTATCTCCACATACAATAGTGTAAAACCAACCAAATACTGTCAGATTACTCACTATTCCTTCACCTTTTCAGCTACAAAAAACATTTATTACTGGAATGCTGTAGAATAGGGGTCACTGATTCTGACAGCTGGTGTCAGAATATGTCACCCAATGCCATCTCTATTTAAAACAGCGTAAAGCTAACCACATTTCTGACAGCTGGTATTAGAATATGTGACCCTATGCCATCTCCATTTAAAACAGTGCAAAGCTAACCACATTTTCTCAGATTACTCACCATTCCTTTACCTTTTTAGCTACAAAAAAATATTTATTACTGGACTTGACCATAATGCTTTATAATAGGGGTCACTGATTCTGACAGCGGGCATCAGAATACGTGACCCCATTCAATCTCCATTTAAAATTGTGTGAAACCAATTAAATCTTTTCAAATCTTTTCAAATCAGTTTACTCAGCATTCCTTTACTTAGTACTGTCATGATGGGGTACAGAATAAAGACACTCGCGGGACCAGTTAAGGACTATATTAAAAATCCACAGTGTACAAAACAAAACAGTAGCAGATGGCAGATAATACTGTTAAGCAAACACCAGGAAGAAAAAAACATTACCGGATAGTGAGGCAGTCCAATGGTACATGGGGCAGGCAGTATCAGAGGTGATCCACAATCAGAAACAGTACACAGTCCAGAGTTCATACATGAAGCAGGCAGTATCAGAGGTGATCCAAAAAACGTAAACGATAAGCAGTCCAGGTAATACACAATAATTCACAGAGTAGGCAAGGCAAAAATCAGAGTCGAGAAAACAAAAGCAAGGTCATACACGAGAAAGCTATAAAAGAGATAAACGCTTTGTAATGTGGGCGAAACCAGGCAATACGCGGCGTGTGTGTAGTACAGGTAATCAGTATTCAGGACTTCCTGGCCGGGGCAGGTGAGGTGTCACGTGATCGGCAGAGTGTGTGATGTCAGCGTGTGGTGCATTCTGGGTGTTGTAGTTGATAGAGTGAGAACCTCCGTTGGAGCTAAGTGTGGAAGGACAGGGAGCGCCTATAACACCAGACGTGACAAGTACTTTCAGTCTGTTTGCTAGGCATTAAAATAATAATAATAATAATAATATTTTTTAAGTGGGTCAGAACACTGATATTTAAGAAGAAAATGTGTAATATATATTGATTGTTTAATCTTGCAGTGCATGGACATTAAACATAGGGTTGGGGGAGGGCCTGTTTTCCCCCATCATACTGACATTGTAACTGATGTCTTTTTTTAGTTGTGATCAAGTTAGCTAGTTTCGGATTACGGTACATGGTACGTGGATTGATTTTATCCAAAACTGCCAAAGAAATCAGACAATTTCTTCTCACTGGCAAAAACCCTGATGTTTTTGATAAGCATCAGAGGTACATACTGAGACGGAGGGCATACAATTTCACTGGTAAGGATACAGGCCATTAACATACTTCAAAATGGTTCTTTTGTTAGATTTAGACACTGATTGAGCAGTCACGAAAGGAGCCAAATTATTTACTCAAGTCCTCTGATGTGTTTTGTTCTCTTTTATTTGTTCTAGTATACAGTAACAGTAGTCATAATGAAGTAGGACATTTTTTTCTACAATTTTTGGCTACATATCAGGGTCAGGACTGTACAAATTTACATTGGAGAATTTATGAAATATGCTCCTCACATTCCTTAAATTGTCTTCACCCTGACATGTGAAGCATTGGCATTGTATTGTAAAATACAATTTTTGCAAATCACTTGTGACAATTTTTTTTATTATTATTAATCATAGGTTGGAAAAGAGTCTGCACGCAATTACCAAAGATCTACTGATGTTCATACTTACTAAAAAGATACCATACTGAACCGTCAAGTATGAAGAGTATTTATTCTTATTCCTGATTGATTCAATAATCAATGCTGGAATTTAAATCTGCATGTATGTTTGTATGTATTATTACAGTCAGGTTTTTACAGTTGTTTCTTGTCCCTTTAGAGCAGATTAAAATTTAATTTCTGAAAAATATTAATTAATTTGCACATCATCTAATCAATTGTGCTCATCACAGAAACCATTTGTCATAATTTTACAGAAACAGCAAATGCTTTGGAGTGCAATTGCAAATGATTTTGTACAGCTGTTCACTGTCATGTAGATCTGGACTGTCCTACCCCTCCATCCTAAACATCTAGCCATTAGTTCACTTCATACGTTCTTAAATTCAAATTAGTTAAAGCAGTTGTCCAGACCTGAAAATCCAATTTTATACATTTCTATTAGATATTTTGGGTAAATATTATCAGAATTGTGCCTTTTAGCAATGAAGGGAAGTTTTTTTAGTATGCTTCAGATAAAATAAGGGCCACATATGATCAATCCTGGCCTTACATTAGCAAAGGCCAATCAAAGGATGGCCTTAACCTGACAAAGCACAGTGCTCTGATAGTTCTGTCTGCCTTCTCAGTAACAACAAACTGGTCTGTCAATAAATTACTGTGAAAACAGTCCAATCTGTCTAATTTCTTGTAATCAAGCTCCCTAAATTAATAATGGAAATTTGAATGGGCATTCACTGTTGGTTTTCAGAATTGACGCTTACTTGCAGAGATTTCATCCGAGTGTCCAAATCTTTTGATGATATGGACCATATGATGTATGTAAAATGATGAAATCCCTAAATTCCTTGCCACTTCACATTGAGAAATGTTGTTCTTAAACTATTGTACTATTTTCTTACACTTAAGTTGTTTACAAAGTTGTGAACCTCGCCCCCATCCTTGTTTGCAGGTATGCTCCCTTTAAACCCAGTCATGACCCTCACCTGTTTCCAATTAACCTGTTCATCTGTGGGATGTTCCAAACAGGTGTTTTTCTAAACTTTACCACTCTTTTGTTGCCCCTGTCCCAACTTTTTTGGAACATGTTGCATCAAATTCAAAGTGAGTGAATATTTGCAAAAAAGAAAAATAAAGTTTATCCATTTGAATTAATATCTTGTCCTTTTAGTGTATTCAATTGAATATAGCTTGAAAAGCATTTGCACATCATCATATTCTTTTTTTTTACACAACATCCCAACTTGAATTGGAGTTGTACTTCAGTGAATCTTACTCACATTTTAAATAGAATGTTTGTTTACAATATAATTGCCTTTTATGTTTACCTTTATGAATGGGAAAAATATCTACTGTTTCTTGGGGTAAAGCAAAGCTCTTTGTCAATACACATACATTTCCAATATTTTTTTATTATTTTCTTCTTATTCTGTAGATTAACTCACAAGTGTGTGAAGTACTTGGCATTAGAAGAAGTCTCTGTGCCCCATATCATCCTCAAACTAATGGGTTGGTGGAATGACTGAACGGAACTATACAAAGGTAAAACAAAGACTGTTAAGGCTGTCATTACATTTATCTTTAAGCAACTAAAAAGTGTTGCTTTTCATATAATGATTTCGATAATGATGTTTATAAATATTATGGCTACTTGTGTAGGTGTATGTCAAATTGTGAATGTGTTTGCCATGTTCAGAGCTCTTGGCAAGATGGTGGATGAGAAACCTAATAACTGGGATCTGTACCTGGATGCAGTAATGTTTGGACTGCGCACAAAAAAAGCAGTTAACCACATGGTTCTCCCCATTCTTTTTGATGTTCGGGAGAGAAGCACGTTATCCTGCTGAGGTGCCAGAGGACTATCAGGTTAAGAAAAATTTATTTTAAGAGGATATACATACAATCAGCAGCTATTATTTGGGTGATGGGACATTTTCAGCATTGCAGTGACACTGACATGCTGATGGTGTTTTTGCATGTGTTGAGCTCCAGTGTCCTTGCTGGACTAAAAATAATCCACCAAAAGCATCTTATGGGTGGCTTCCTGTGGGCAACATTATTTTGGGCATTGTCTTGTTGGTAGCATCCTGTAGGCACTGATAAAGGACTAGAGGTGACCAACACAAACAGTGCTGCAACAGATTCAGAGCTTCTGACTTTTACAAGGTGGAGCAGCTGTAGATAGGAGTGACTAGTAGAGTGATAGACAAGGAGTGGATGTTTAAAAACTCCAGCAGCGCTGCTGTATCTGATCCACTTGTACCAGCACAACACACACTAACACCTCATATACCACCGTGCTAATCAGTGCTAATCACTGCAATACTGAGGAGAACCACCCATCACCCAAATAATAATAACAGCTCTGTGGTGGTCTCTCCAGTGGTGACCTATATGATCAGAGGAGGCAGTGAGTGGAGAAATAAGTTGTTCCCAATAAAGTTGTTGTGTCTATACAGAAATTATTAATGCAAGATTAAGAACTTCAAGAAATTGCTCTTATTGAGATACTAAGTATATGTTACGATGGAGGGAGGGATGGACGGACGTAAGTGCAATATATTTTATTTAAACGAACAAGATAAAATAAAACAAACAAAACACGGGTAACGCAAAAAACTAAGAACTAAGACAACTATGAACTAAACTAGGAGTAAAATAAAACACAGAATAACTATAATAACACAAGAAACATATACTTAACAAACTTTGTAAACTAACTAAGAGATCATTACAGACCTGGATACAGGAACCACGGAACACACCGCTAGAGTACACGGAAGACAAGGATACAAAGATACAAAAGACTCGACACTGAACATTCAAACAGAGGGGCTTAAATACAAGAGGAGAGTGAGAAACACCTGGGCTAGGATGACGAGGGGGCGGGGTTATAGATAAGACACAGGTGAGAACACTAATTGCTATAGGGCAGGGCTGGGGCAGAGCTAGGGTGGAGACAGGTACAAAACACAACAATAGCACATGGCTGGGAAACATGACAGGTAAACAGAGGGGCAGGAGCACAAGAGACCAAATAAGGGAGAAACAGAAGACAGACATGGGCTAAGGTGTTACAGTATATATCTCAATTTTTTTCCTTCCTTGTAGAATAGGGAATGGCTTCTATCTGTAGACTATGTTTTTCCACATAGAGGCCTAGTTTTTTTGGTAATCTGCCATGAGGGTTGTAAAATGGGTGGCGTATTAATGACATTGATATCTGGTGTATTCAGACTAGGGCTCTTTGTTTCATGTATATTTTATGTAACTTTTTAAAGAAGTATTTAAATTATGTTCAAGTTAATGAACAATAACTGTTGGTAAAAATACATTATAAGGTAGTAAAGAGAAGCAAGTTATTGGTATTACTGTGTTGGCTTTTAGTTTTGAGCTGAGTAATCTGTTTAAAAACTAGTTACAATTAATGAAATTAATAAAAGAAACAACACGTCAAAAACTTTCAAGGTTGAAGTGACCTTTTTTTTACTGTGAAAGGACAAAAACTACATTACTGCATTACACCAGAAAAAACATACATGCATAGAAACAACATTTAATGCATAGTAAGTAACCAATGAATAAAGATGTAAAAAATCCAAAAGTATGTATTTTCTAGCAGATAAAATCTGTGCAGGACACAGTGTGCTTGCTGTATGAGGTCTGCATTATTTGATCACACGTTATTTATATTTGTTCAGTTATTTTCTCTTGATGTAGCCAACAGATGTTGTACTGTACTGTAAGTACACATTTTTATATGTTCATTGCCATACATTGTTACAGGTTGATGCTACTGTTGAGAATGTGCTTTCTGAAGAATTGGTGGCAATTGACATTGAGAGGCATGACAGAATCCTGAACATTGTCCAGGAGAATGTAGAAGGAGTTCAGGAGAGAACAAGAAAAAGGCTGCAGTCAAAACTCCCTCAGCAAAATCTTCAGGTGGGAGATGTAGTTCTGAGAAAGAATATCCGCAGCCAGCAACGAAAAGGAGGAAAGCTTGACCCAAAATTCCTCAGCCTCTTTACTATCACCAAAGCAGCAGGAAAAAGCATTGACCTTGTTGACTCCAATGGAAAAGCTATCCACAAAGTTAACACTGATCATTTAAAACAGTACAATGAACAGACCCCGAGGATACCACAAAAGTTAAAAGGACATGATGATGTATCCAGTGTTGCTCCTCCCTCACAGTCCCCAGTCACTTCCTCTCCAGCTGCTGTCATCTCCACTCCACCTACCACTGTCATCTCCTCTCCACCAGCCACTGTCATCACCACTCCACCTACCACTGGCATCTCCTCTCCACCAGCCACTGTCATCTCCACTCCACCTACCACTGTCATCTCCTCTCCACCAGCCACTGTCATCACCACTCCACCTACCACTGGCATCTCCTCTCCACCAGCCACTGTCATCTCCACTCCACCTACCACTGTCATCTCCTCTCCACCAGCCACTGTCATCTCCACTCCACCTACCACTGGCATCTCCTCTCCACCAGCCACTGTCATCTCCTCTCCACCAGCCACTGTCATCTCCTCTCCACCTAGAACTGGCATCTCCTCTCCACCAGCCACTGTCATCTCCACTCCACCTACCACTGGCATCTCCTCTCCACCAGCCACTGTCATCTCCTCTCCACCAGCCACTGCCATCTCCTCTCCACCAGCCACTGTCATCTCCTCTCCACCAGCTACTGCCATCTCCTCTCCACTAGCCACTGTCATCCTCTCTCCACCAGCCACTGTCATCTCCTTTCCACCAGCCACTGTCATCGTTTCTCCACCAGCCACTGCCATCTCCTCTCCACCAGCCACTGTCATCTCCTCTCCACCAGCTACTGCCATCTCCTCTCCACCAGCCACTGTCATCCTCTCTCCACCAGCCACAGTCATCTCCTTTCCACCAGCCACTGTGATCTTTTCTCCACCAGCCACTGTCATCTCCTCTCCACCAGCCACTGTTATCTCCTCTCCACCAGCTACTGCCATCTCCTCTCCACCAGCCACTGTCATCTCCTCTCCACCAGCCACTGTCATCTTCTTTCCACCAGCCACTGTCATCTCCTCTCCACCGGCCACTGTCATCTCCTCTCCACCAGCCACTGTTATCTCCTCTCCACCAGCTACTGCCATCTCCTCTTCACCAGCCACTGTCATCTCCTCTCCACCAGCCACTGTCATCTCCTCTCCACCTGCCACTGTCATCTTCTTTCCACCAGCCACGGTCATCTCCTCTCCACCATCCACTGTCATCTCCTCTCCACCAGCCACTGTCATCTCCTCTCCATCAGCCACTGTCATCTCGTCTCCACCAACCACTGTCATCTCCTCTCCATCAGCCACTGTCATCTCCTCTCCACCAGCCACTGTCATCTCCTTTCCTCCAGCCACTGTCATCTCCTCTCCACCAACCACTGTCATCTCCTCTCCACCAGCCACTGTCATCTCCTCTCCACCAGCCACTGTCATCTCCTCTCCATCAGCCACTGTCATCTCCTCTCCACCAGCCACTGTCATCTCCTTTCCTCCAGCCACTGTCATCTCCTCTCCACCAACCACTGTCATCTCCTCTCCACCAGCCACTGTCATCTCCTCTCCACCAGCCACTGTCATCTCCTCTCCACTAGCCACTGTCATCTCCTTTCCAGCAGCCACTGTCATCTCCTCTTCACCAGCCACTGTCATCTCCTCTCCACCAGCCACTGTCATCTCCTCTCCACCAACCACTGTCATCTCCTCTCCACCAGCCACTGTCATCTCCTCTCCACCAGCCACTGTCATCTCCTCTCCACCAGCCACTGCCATCTCCTCTCCATCAGCCACTGTCATCCTCTCTCCACCAGCCACTGTCATCTCCTCTCCACCAGCCACTGCCATCTCCTCTCCACCAGCCACTGTCATCTCCTCTCCACCAGCCACTGTCATCTCCTCTTCACCAGCTACTGTCATCTCCTCTCCACCAGCCACTGCCTTCTCCTCTCCACCAGCTACTGCCATCTCCTCTCCACCAGCCACTGTCATCCTCTCTCCACCAGCCACTGTCATCTTCTCTCCACCAGTCACTGTCATCTCCTCTCCACCAGCCACTGTCATCTCCTCTCCACCAGCCACTGTCATCTCCTCTCCACTAGCCACTGTCATCTCCTTTCCAGCAGCCACTGTCATCTCCTCTTCACCAGCCACTGTCATCTCCTCTCCACCAGCCACTGTCATCTCCTCTCCACCAACCACTGTCATCTCCTCTCCACCAGCCACTGTCATCTCCTAGTCACCAGCTACTGTCATCTCCTCTCCACCAGCCACTGCCTTCTCCTCTCCACCAGCTACTGCCATCTCCTCTCCACCAGCCACTGTCATCTCCTTTCCTCCAGCCACTGTCATCTCCTCTCCACCAACCACTGTCATCTCCTCTCCACCAGCCACTGTCATCTCCTCTCCACCAGCCACTGTCATCTCCTCTCCACCAGCCACTGTCATCTCCTCTCCACTAGCCACTGTCATCTCCTTTCCAGCAGCCACTGTCATCTCCTCTTCACCAGCCACTGTCATCTCCTCTCCACCAGCCACTGTCATCTCCTCTCCACCAACCACTGTCATCTCCTCTCCACCAGCCACTGTCATCTCCTCTCCACCAGCCACTGTCATCTCCTCTCCACCAGCCACTGCCATCTCCTCTCCATCAGCCACTGTCATCCTCTCTCCACCAGCCACTGTCATCTCCTCTCCACCAGCCACTGCCATCTCCTCTCCACCAGCCACTGTCATCTCCTCTCCACCAGCCACTGTCATCTCCTCTTCACCAGCTACTGTCATCTCCTCTCCACCAGCCACTGCCTTCTCCTCTCCACCAGCTACTGCCATCTCCTCTCCACAGCCACTGTCATCTTCTCTCCACCAGTCACTGTCATCTCCCTTCCTCCAGCCACTGTCATCTTCTCTTCACCAGCCACTGCCATCTCCTCTCCACCAGCCACTGCCATCTCCTCTCCACCAGCCACTTTCATCTCCTCTCCACCAGCCACTGTCATCTCCTCTCCACCAGCCACTGCCATCTCCTCTCCACCAGCCACTGCCATCTCCTCTCCACCAGCCACTGTCATCTCCCCTCCACCAGCCACTGCCATCTCCTCTCCACCAGCCACTTTCATTTCCTCTCCGCCAGCCACTGCCATCTCCTCTCCACCAGCCACTGTCATCTCCCTTCCACCAGCAACTGTCATCTCCTCTCCACCAGCCACTGTCATCTCCTCTCCACCAGCCACTGCCATCTCCTCTCCACCAGCCACTGTCATCTCCTCTCCACCAGCCACTGTCATCTCCTCTCCACCAGCTACTGTCATCTCCTCTCCACTAGCCACTGCCTTCTCCTCTCCACCAGCTACTGCCATCTCCTCTCCACCAGCCACTGTCATCCTCTCTCCACCTGCCACTGTCATCTTCTCTCCACCAGCCACTGTCATCTCCCTTCCACCAGCCACTGTCATCTTCTCTCCACCAGCCACTGTCATCTCCTCTCCACCAGCCACTGTCATCTCCTCTCCACCAGCCACTGCCATCTCCTCTCCACCAGCCACTGACATCTTCTCTCCACCAGCCACTGTCATCTCCTCTCCACCAGCCACTGTCATCTCCTGTCCACCAGCCACTGCCATCTCCTCTCCACCAGCCACTGCCATCTCCTCTCCACCAGCCACTGCCATCTCCTCTCCACCAGCCACTGCCATCTCCTCTCCACCAGCCACTGCCATCTCCTCTCCACCAGCCACTTTCATCTCCTCTCCACCAGCCACTGCCATCTCCTCTCCACCAGCCACTGTCATCTCCCTTCCACCAGCCAGTCATCTTCTCTCCACCAGCCACTTTCATCTCCTCTCCACCAGCCACTGCCAACCTCCACCCTTCCGTCATCTCTTCTTCATTATCCACTGTTCAACCTGCTGTTACCACCTCCCCACCTACTTCCATCTCTTCTCTACCAGTTCCAGTCACATCCTCTCCACCTCCTGTTAGCTCCTCTCCACCTCCTATCATTTCCTCTCCACCTCCTGTCATCTCCTCTCCACCTCCTGTTATCTCCTCTCCACCTCCTATCATCTCCTCTCCACCTCCTGTCATTTCCTCTCCACCTCCTGTCATCTCCTCTCCACCTCCTATCATCTCCTCTCCACCTCCTGTTATCTCCTCTCCACCTCCTGTCATTTCCTCTCCACCTCCTGTCATCTCCTCTCCACCTCCTGTCATCTCCGCTCCACCTCCTGTCATCTCCTCTCCACCTCCTGTTATCTCCTCTCCACCTCCTATCATCTCCTCTCCACCTCCTGTCATTTCCTCTCCACCTCCTGTCATCTCCTCTCCACCTCCTGTCATCTCCTCTCCACCTCCTATCATCTCCTCTCCACCTCCTGTTATCTCCTCTCCACCTCCTGTTATCTCCTCTCCACCTCCTGTCATTTCCTCTCCACCTCCTGTCATCTCCTCTCCACCTCCTGTCATCTCCTCTCCACCTTCTGGAACCCCCTTTGCTCAAACATCTGTCTCCTCCTTAGAAAAATACATGAGCAGATTAAATGAAACCATCAGTATAGTACATATACCAGAAATACACTAGAAAATAAATTTGTTTCTTTGAGTACAAATTTTCAGTTGGCATTTAACACTTTTAACAAAGCTTCACTGTCTCACAAAAGTGGGTACACACCTCACATGTTTTATTATATCTTTTCATCTGAACACTGAAGATATGACACTTTAATACAATGTAATATAATCAGTGTACTAAGGAAATAACAAAGGAAATTAGCTGTGCCTTCATACAACTCAACACACAGTCATTAATGTCTGAACTGCTGGCAAGTGAGTACACCCCTAAGTGAAAATGGCCAAATTGTGTGGAAAGTGGCACTATTTTTGGTGACCACTATTATTATCTAGCCCTTTCTTAACCCTCTTGGGCATGGAGTTTACTAGAGCTTCACAGATTTCTACAGGAATCTATTTTTGTTGCCAGCAGTTTAGACATTAATAGCGGTGTGTTATTTTAGAAATTGCAACAAGAAAAATGTTCATGTCCTTCTGTCAAAAATTGGACCATACAAATTGTTTTTTTTGGGACATCGCCAACCTAGCACCCAATCAACAGGTTGAAAGTGAGGTAAGATACATATTTATTTTACTTGAGTTACGTTTTATCATCATAAGTGATGTACATAAATTGATGTTTACATTATTTTCTTCCTCATAGGTGATCAACGCTTATATGAAGCATATTGTTCACAAGAAAAATCAAGAACATGGAGGCAAACAGGCACTATACATTGATTCTTTTGAAATGACTGGTATGTGGAAGGGAAAAACACAAAACTGAAGGTAGGCAAATAATTGTTTTGCATTTTAATAATGCTGTATAATATGGATTTTCTAAAATCTTGTTATAATTTTATAATTTTTGTACCTTTTTTTTTGTTTGACCCCAATAACTTTCAAGTGATTCTGGGAGATGTAAATGAGCCAAACAACTGGATATTGACAGTAAGAATACAGTATTTTGTAAATTGTAATGATACTGTAATGCATCTGTAATAATATGTGTTTTTTTGCTGTGACTATATGTGACTGATATACAAATATTTTTACACCTACATAGTCATTTTTTCCACAACAAAAAAAGGAGTTTGGTGCTTGATTCTCTTGGAAATGCCTCCACAAAATTAGTCACATGCGAAAGGACAGCAAGGTACTTTTTTCATGATAATGAAAAATGGTCTATTATGAAGGCCAAGGAACAATATATACAATAATTATCTTTGTTTCTTTTTAGAGCATTTATGAGAAAGCGAGGATGTTAAGTGTCCACATGGACAACAGAAACGGTTCCTCAAGCATTACAGACAGATGCTATGTCATGTGGAGTGTTTGTGTCACGGAGGTGACCCAGGCAGGGAGACGAGGAGACGGACGCAAGTGCAGGTAGGGTGAAATAAATAATAATTTAATAAATAAATAACAAAGATAAACAAAGAAACAAGTAAACACGTAACAAAGATAATAAACCAAAAATAAACGAGGGAGACTAGAGAACATAAACAAACTAGAGATAATAATAATGATAAACAAACAGGGAATATATACAAGGAGCTAAACTAGAAAATAAACACTAAGCAGGGTATATACAGGGAGCTAGGGAACACGGAGAAACTAGAAAAAAACAAACAAGAAACAAACAGAGAAAAACACAGAGCAAGGAAGTAGGGAACGAGGAGAATAAACAAGAGTAACAAGGAGCGACAAAACAAAAAAGAAGGGAGGTGCAAAGACCGACGAAGGACAAGAGACAAAGGAAGGCTTTATTGCACACAAGGAAAGTGGAAACACCTGGGGCTAGGGGGCGGAGCTACAATTGACACAGGTGGAAAAGTACTGAAACAGAACACAGGGGCACAGGTCACGTGGGACACACACAGAGACATGAGACAAGGCTAAGACGTGACAGTCTGTGCTGAAAGTAAGTTGATTTAGGTGTCCATTTTGAACTTAAGAACTGTTTGATGTTTTTCATAAGGCTAAATTGTTTAGTAAAAAAATATTTATGGCCCAGTCAATAACTGTAAAGATTATGCATATTTGAATATATACACCATAGATTCAAAATAGATGTTTTGGGATATTTTTGGGCATTGTTGGGTTCCAAATTCAGATTTAGATTTATACATTTCAAGCGATATGAATTAACAGTTATATATGAAAGTGTTGTCATATGGCAGTTTAAGGGTTGTGTATTGATTTTAATTTTTTAATTCCTTAGCACGCTGAGAAAATTCTGGCAGAGGAGCCACTGACATTTACTAATTCAAAATCAGCTGTTCAGACTTACAGATGTGAGGTGGCAATGACTTTGATCAAGGAGACAGGTACCAATAATTCTATTTTTGATGAAGTAAGCCTCTGTAATGAAAATCTGATCATCACAATCTGCAATTACTATTGTATTTTAATCAGATAATCTCGAAGATGTGTGCCACTACTGTGGAGAAAAAAGTGGAGAAACAGAAAAAAGCAAACATGGGGGAAAAAAAGAAAGAGCAAGCATGCACTACTGTCTGGGTTAGATGTTTTTCAAAATTATACAATATATAGGTATAGTATAGCATACAGCATATATTATACAGTAGTAAAGAATAGTATATAAAATTCAATTCATATATAATATAAAATATATATGTGATTGATTACAGATCCAGTGTGATGACTGCAATAGGTGGTTTCACCTAAATTGTGTGGGAAAACCCAACATAAACGAGAGCTACAGCTGTGCTGCATGCCAATAGCAAGAGAGCTATCTCACAAAGAGATCACTGCGTTTTATATATTATATTTATATATATAATTTTATTTCCATTTCTTTCCCATTTTCTGATGCAGCATTGCCAAGTAGCATCATCAGCTCACGCCTTGTGCTGATCGAAATCATCCTTTGGAGTGATGAGGGGAAAGAGTGCCATGTACCCACCCAGAGAGAGCAAGGCCAATTTTGCTGCCTGAGGGCTACGGTAGCTACATGAACAGGATTTGAACCGGCGAGCTCCTGGTCATAGAGGCAGTGCTAAGCCTGCTGGACCACTCAGAGGCCATCACTAAGTTTTGTTTTGACAGAAAGGATTGTGTTTATGTGTATGTATCTTTTGCATGTTTTCCCAATATTTGAGCTTGAATATTATGTAGACTTTGCAATAAATAAGTATTTTCAACAGTGCCTCACTTTTTTTATTAAAATGTATGTGCCTAGTCTGAATACACTCCTTTGCAATAATTATTGCTTTGCTGAAAAAGTGAAGGAACTGTAAGTAACCTGAGAAGATTTGGTTGGTTTTACACAATATTTAATAGAGATGGCATAGGGTCACATATTCTGATACCAGCTGTCAGAAAGTGTGACCCCTATTCTAAAACATTATGGTCAAGTCCAGTAATAAATGTTTTGTGAAGCTGAAAAGGTGAAGGAATAGTGAGTAATCTGACAGTATTTGGTTGGTTTTTCACGGAGATGACTAGGGTCACATATTCTGATGTCAGATGTCAGAGTATGAGTAAAGCCCAGTGATTGCCTCACTCTCACAAAAAAAAACTTTATAACTCATGTTTAAGATAGTACCTGACACAAAGGCACATTTTTACAGTTAAATCATGTATCAGCCCATTTTGTCTCTAAAATAACAGAAAACAATGAAAAAATTACCTAACCCTTTTAATAAATGGAATTATCTTTTAACATCTGATAGGGCATTATAACTACCATTTGAATTATTTATAGATCCGGCGTAGTGTGGCTCTGTAAAAAAAAAAAAAGCTGGTGAACTCCGCAGTACAGTTAAAAAGCTCTGCATGTTACAAGTTTGGGTTTCATGTCCCTAGGCTAGTTAACATCCACGGCTCTCCCCTCTGTTCTCTGAATGCTAGCTACGTTTATGTTTGAGTGCTTAGAACTGCCAATAAATGAAAGAAGGAACTCACCCTGGACTCCTGTGACTTGCTTTGAAAGAAAAAGTGAAGTAAAAGTGGGTATCACCCTACAGCAGTTATCTCTAGCCCAAAGAACTACAAGTTCCACTGGTTCCCCGTCCACGGCCGGGAGAAGCAACTGCCAGGAGAAAAAAGGTGACACGTGCGACAGTAGGTGAGCTCCGCGGTACAGTTAAAAAGCTCCGCGCGGCAGTAGGTGAACTCCACGGTACAGTTAAAAAGCATAATTTTTTGTACATAATTATATCTAACGTTCCACTCTTGACCTTGTGGCTGTGTTACATTGATGAGTGTTTTCCAGTTTTAACAATGTCTTCCTTTTAGAAGTGAATTCAGGGTTAGCCATTCATTATTGTGGCACTGTCACTATGTTGCAAAAAAGATTTAATACAGTAAGGAACCTAAGTTTATTGTTTTAAATAAATGTTCTATTTGTTTAAATTGTCCTTTCATCTTTTTATTTTATTATTGTGGCACTGTCACTAAACTGCACTTTCACGATGTGAGAGAGAATGAGTGAGAATAAGCATCAGGTGTATCTGTCTAATTCTCAAATGGCAAAACATCTGATCTGTTAATCTAGGAGTAAGTCTGTGTAGAAAGCATTAATATAAATCCTTATAAATGTCAGAACAAAATAGATAGGAACTAATAGTTTTTGTGCACATTTTAAGTATATTTTATTTTATAGTTGCAGCTGGTAAACAGAGGCGTCTCCGCTTTCCGACGCCGGTCAGCAGGCAGGAGGCTTTCTATTCGCGATGTCTTCAGGATTTGCAAAAATAAAAATAAATGATTTTCAGCGCATCATTCGAGCTTCCACAGCAGTAGAGTTTAGATTATCAGCCCGAGCCTGACCCGATTCCCCACCCCAACTCACACATGCGCTCCTCCACTCCGCATTACGCACTTGTCTTGCAGAGCTGTGTGTAGCTAAATAGCCAACAAAATGGAGCCCTCTGAAGTGAGGAGAAACATTACATAAGGTGAGCTAAATGCAATGCGAAGGACAGTCAGAGGTATGGAGCTAATTCAAGTTAATTGTTGATAGAAACAACACGTATGTCGGCTTCGTAGAGTGTGTTAAGCGCAGAGTGCTATAAGCTTAAAATAAAGGCTAAAATAAGGCTATATGTTTAAAATAATTGTTTGTTCAGAAAGTATTTTATATTCTTAAACATTGTTAATTATATATTTATAAATTATAATAATTATTAATTAATCATAAATAAATTATTCATTATAAATTATTGTTATTGTTATTTTGGTTTAATGAGTGTGCAGGGCATAACCGTTCTTTGTGTTTTTGGACCGGCTATATGCTAAATATTAAAATGTTCATTTGTTTAGAAAGTATTTTACTAAACCATGTTAAATTATATTAGATTAGTGGAAAGCAAAAATGAAAACATCTAAAATATGACAATAAGGTCATACACACCCCTGCACACACAGAAACACACACAGTTGTCTATGACACTACAGCAGTGGCAATTGCTCTAAGACTGCAAGGGAAGCTCAGCTTCCCCTAAAATGTACAAAAATAAGTGATTAAATATATACTGTTGTGTGTACATGTAACTGATTAAATATGCGCTACAACGCGCTGAACTTAGTTCAGAATCAGCTTCTTATCACTGGTAACGCCGCGGCTTTCCTCTCACTCATTCCCGCAGCTTCACCGCGCTGCTTTAAACAGTGCACAGAATTCAAAAGCGGAGCAAAGCGAGGGGCGAAACGAGACGAGTCATTGGATAAATGCTGGGCTTTGTCCCGGCCATCGGATGCTCAGCGTCTCTGGGGGTCTATGGGGCAGTGGGCTGGCCTCGGCCGGCACGGACGGACGGCTTCTGCATGATGATTGGATGATCTGTCTGAGGCGGAGTCCCTTTTTGATTGACAGCGAAATAAGCGAATCAGCGATCTTTTAGTGTAAAAATCCGTGATGGGAGCATTTTCATTCTGTTCTGAGTTGAACCTGAGACTTTCCTAATCCTTATAGCAGCATTTTCTTTATTAAAAACGACTAGCGACAAATCAAGCTTCTGTTTCTGGTGCTTTTCTGTAGCTGCTTGTGTTTGGAGACTGACTTCTATCACTCTTTCTGACTTCTATCACTCTGAACAGGGGCCAGTAGTAAGTATTGTGTTATCGTTAAAAATAATTAAAATAATTTAAATTAATAAAGAGATTATCCAAGGAAATTAAAACTGTCCAAAAAGGAACTAAATTTAACTGCTTTTTTTCCCTTTACCAACTTTAAAGATTTTGCGTAATATTTTTTTTTTACTGATCATTCTATGTTTATTCATGTCATAGCATCTTTTTTTATGTAATTGTTCTAGGTAAAGAATGGGTACCTTTTTGTTGTTTAGTGAATACTTGAAAATAATGCCTTTTGTTTACAAAAGAAAAAAATTAATATACACAATATATATATATCAATATATATCAATATATAACAATATATAACAATATATATATATATATATATATATATATATATATATATATATATTTATTGATAGGATATATAATTACATATATATGTATAATTCGATATAATATATATATAATTATATTTACATATATATATTATATATAATTCTTATTATTTAACCCCACCCCACGTGGGGATCGAACTCAGGCTGCCGCGGCCAGAGCCCAATGCTCTTATCGCTTTTTTTGCCCTTGAGAGCAGCCGCCGAAAGGGGCGGAGCAATGAAAACGGGCGGAAAGTGAAAACAGGTTGAAAACAAAAGGCCATGCCTAGTGTACTTGTGAGAGTGAGGGGTAGAAAGTGTAAACAAGGATCGCAGAGGAAGTGCATCTACCTCTTATGAGACGATGTGAAGGATTAACTAAACAAAAGGGCTTCCAAAGAAAACAAAACTGAACTGAGGTGATTATGGATTTAACGCTGCTCCACCAGAGAGGAGAGGAACAGCGCGGGAGAGAGAAGGTGAGCGAACCGCGTGGCCTCACGGCTGTTTCACCCACACACACAGACACAGAAACTCGAGAGGAGAGCGGTGGAGCACACAGCTCTACACAGCCACACCAAACTCGAGAATAAAAAGGGGATAGAGGAAAATACTTTGGCGGGAGGAGCACGCCAGCGATGCTGAACAATACTCTCTCCAAAGATAAAGCAGGAAAACGGCTGTTGCCGTGGATAGAGCAGGGAGGAAAAAGAAAGAGCCGAGGCTCACTCGAGAAACCGGCATAGATTCGCTATGAGAAGCGTCAAAGATCCAGCGCCGAGTGGCTGGTTGGCGTTGCTTATAAGGTGTTGAAAGCAGGTGTTGATAATTAGCCAATTAACCCTCGGCGCTGGCCTGTCGCGCCCTCCGATCCTCTGGAGGACAACACGATCGGGCACCAGCCCTTACATTAACAGCATAGTTCAGTTCAAACTTAGATATAAACCCCACGGTTCGGTACATTTTTGGTAAATGTTCGGTACGGTTGGTGGAAAAATAAAGATGCTGGGCATTCTGTATAGCCTCACATTTATTAACTTCATAATAACAATGGAACTTCATTATAACCATGTTTAGTTTTTTTAGAATGGAATTTTGTAACAGGGCTCAAGCACTTTTATTGAATACTTGAAACCAGGGTTCTCTCCTACTGTCATCAGAAGAGGCTCTATCTTTTGGATCTTGTTGGGACAAACAAACAATGAGCATGATTGCTATGCTTTATTAAGAATAAAAACAACACCATTAATTTAACTACTGATTAAACTACAAATATATTTTTTCCTAAACATATTGACTGAGAGAAAGATAGGGCGTGTGAGAGAGAGGGGAAGAGAGAGAATTTCCTTTTGTGGTCTCTGGAGACTGAGGGCATCCTGCTGGACTGTTTTGCTACAACAGACTGGGATGTGTTTAAAGCTGCAGCCACCATGGAGGACTCATCTGTCTGCATAGAGGACTATGCTGAGCATGTGTCCGGCTACATTACCACTTTTGTGGATAACATCGTACCCACCATACAAGTGAAGAGATTCCCCAATCAGAAGCCCTGGATCAACAGTCAGGTACGATGCATGCTGCGTGCTCGCTCTCTTGCATTTAAATCAGGCAATGAGACTGAGTACAAAGCTGCAAAGTAAAGACTGAGGAAAGCCATCACAGCAGCTAAGAGGCAGTACAGGGAGAAACTGGATGGCTTCTACTCCACTGCTGACTCCAGGCAGATGTGGCAAGGCCTGCAGCACATCACAGACTACAAGACCACCACCAGCACTGTGAGCTCTGCAGACACCATACCAGATGACCTCAACACCTTTTACACCCGCTTTGAAACTCCCAGCACTACCACCGAGAGGCACACACACACCCAGCCCTCCACACCCCCCTCCCCCCCTCTGACAGTATCAGGCCAGGTATACAGAGCTCTGAGGAAGATCAACCCCCGCAAGGCAGCCGGACCAGACAACATTCCTGGAAGGGCCCTCAGAGCATGTGCTAACAAACGTTTTCAGCTCCATTTTTCTTTCCCTCAGCCAGAGTATTGTTCCCACTTGCTACAAGAACACAACTATTGTCCCCCTTCCCAAGAAGAGCCCCCCTACCTGCCTGATTGATTACAGGCCAGTAGCACTCACTCCAATCATTATGAAGTGCTTTGTGAGAGTGGTTCTGGCTCACATTCAGTGCAGCATACCGGACATCCTGGACCCCCTGCAGTATGTCCCAACAGATCCACCTCGGACGCTATTGCTGCTGCCCTCCCCTACTCCCTCTCCCACCTGGAAAACAAAGACTCCTACATCAGAATGCTCTTTGTGGAATACAGTTCTGCCTTTAACACGGCCATTCCCCAAAATCTCACAAACAAACTGTCTGTACTCGGCCTGCACCCACCCTTTGCAGCTGGCTGTTGGATTTCCTAACTGGCAGGCCTCAGTCTGTCAGGATTGGAGACAGGACTTCAGCCAGTATCAACACCTACACAGGCACCCCACAGGGATGTGTCCTCAGCCCTATCCTCTACACCCTGTTCACCCACGACTGTGTTGCTTCCCATAAGGACAACATGATCCTGAAGTTCGCAGGCGACACCGCAGTGATAGGATGTATCAGTGGCGGAGATGAAGCGGCTTACAGGAGGGAGGTGACACGGTTGGTGTCATGGTGGACAACAACTTCACCCTCAACATAGACAAGACAAAGGAGCTGATAGTGGACATGAGGGACATCTGGGAGTTTAAAGTGGAGAGGGTGAATAGTTTTAAATACCTGGGCATCCACATCAGTGAGGACTTCACTTGGATATTGAACACCACACAGCTGGTCAAAAAGGCTCAACAGTGGCTGTACTTCCTGAGGAGGCTGAGGAAGTTCAGGATGTCTCCCAAGATACTCTGCAACTTCTACAGCTGTGTTATTGAGAGCCTCTTGACCAACTGTATCACCGTGTGGTACGGCAACACTACTGTGAAGGACCATAGACGTCTGCAGAGAGTGGTAAAGACTGTGGAGAAGATCATCAGGACTCCACTGCCCTCTCTGCAGCACATCTACCCTTAGGAGTCCTCAGGAGAGCTCTACCCACCCCCAGAATGGACTGTTCACACTTCTGTACCTCCGGCCTGAAGGCAGAAGTGTGAACAGTCCATGCTGGGGGTGGGTAGAGCTCTCGTGAGGACTCCTGAGGGTAGATGTGCAAAATGCAAAACCACCAGGCTAAAGAACTCCTTCTTCCCCACTGCTACCAGACTTTTGGAACTACCTCAGAAATAACCTTCACATTACTCTCTACATGTTTACATGTCAAGGACATTTCTCAGAGGCACATGCTCATTTTACTGCAATTTTATAATTGCACTACTGAACTTTTTGCACTTTTTTCTTATTCCACTGCTGTAGATAACATGTACTTAATGTACATGTAAATATTATTCATAACACTACTGTTTTCATGTATATATTTCCATCCTGGATGTAAATTTAACTCTAATTTAATATTTATATTTAGTTAGTTTATTTCTATCTTATTGTATATTTTCTACTTTTATCTTTATGCGGCATACTTAGTGAGGAGCAAAGAAAGAATTTAATTGTACGAGGAAACTTGTTTCTTACTGTGCACATGACAATAAACTCTTTGAATTGATTTGAATTGAATTGAATGTTTGGTACATTTTTGTTACCTGAATACCAAAAATGTATGGAACTCAAAGAAGTAGTGACTCAGCTTTTTGATAACAAAGTTGTGGTTTCAACTCCCTAGGGCTTGACAAGCTGTCACTGTACTTAATCTTCAGTGCTTCTTGGGAAGCAAGTATATTAAAAATTGTTGTCATGAGAGTCCATCACTGCTAACTCATATCCCATGGTACCCTATGTTGAAGAGGTTACTCCTTATCTTTATCTGGTAGTTGATCACCTCCTGTTAATTTCAGTGAAATGTGAGTTAATTCAGTACCAGAGCCCTATTCCAGGCATCTATAGGCCAGCCGTCAACCAAACTTGATTTATGGCCATTCGAGTTTCCGGCGCATATGAGAGCGGCAGCCTTCCAGTCGTAGCATTTCACCTTAAGTGAACTTTTTTCACTGTTTACTTTCTTTTTTTGTCTCTTACTACGCTGTAGTGTGTGTTATTTATGTATCCCATGGATATGGATCGTCATATTCTGCACATGGGCTGCAGAAACTTTGTTTACTCGAGGGAAGAACTTCTTGCGCTGAGAACAAAGAGCCGCGCCAGCGCGAGCACCCCATCCCGGCTGAGCTAAAGCGACGCTCCAGGGGCTGCAAAGCCGGAGCTAAAGTAAAGGCTAAACAATGGGAGAACCGCTGGAGATACAAGCCTTGTATTCCGGCAGTGGTGATGGGGAACGTGAACTTGCTGGTTAACAAGACGGACGAGCTCGCAGCATTAGTGAGGAACCAGAGGACCTACCGGGAGTGCAGTATCTTCTGCTTCACGGAGACCTGGCTAACCGTTAACATTTTGTCACTGTGAGAGCGTACAGGGACAGCGAGCGGAGCGGCAAAGCTAAGGCCGGTGGGCTGGCTAATAACAGATGGTGTAATCCTGGCATGTGACTGTTAAAGAGACTATCTGCTGCCGGGATGTTGAACTGCTCACGGTGAGTTTAAGACCATATTACGTCCCGCGGGAGTTCTCACACGCCATTGTTGTTTTTTTGTACGTGCCCCAGAGAGGGACGCAGAGGCTGCGAATGACGTCATACACGCGACCATCGCTAGGCTCCAGACACAACACCCTAATACTTTTGTCGCTCTGTCTGGTGACTTCAACCACATCACGCTGGACTCCACACTGACTTTTTTACCCTGTATGTGGACTGTCCCACCAGAAAAAACAGGACAATTGACCTTCTGTATGCTCGTGATGCATACACCGCCATCCCTCTGCCCCACTTGGAAAATCGGACCACAACTTGTTTTTTCTGAAAACTTCAGTACAAACATTGTGTGATAAGGCAACAAACCACAACACGCTCCTTCAGCAGAGGAGACACTGAGGGACTGCTTTGCATCCAAAGACTGGAGTGTGCTGCAGGACTCTCACGGCGAGGACATTGAGGGGGTAACAGACTGCACAACTGACTATCTAAACTTTTATATGGACATTGTGGTTCCTGTAAGAACTGTTCGCTGCTTTGCCAACAACAAGCCCTGGATTACCAGTGACGTAAAGGACCTCTTAAACAAAAAGAAGAGGGCCTTTAAAGACAAGAACCAGGAGGAGTTGAAGAATATTCTGCATGAACTCAAGTCCTGCTTAAAGGAGGCTAAGGAGACCTACAGAAAGAAGGTTGAGCAGAAGTTACAAGTTAACAACATGAAAGAAGTCTGGGATGGTATGAGGACAACCACGGGATGCAAGCCAAAGAGGGATTTTGAACTTGGGTTACCCCTGTCGAACATCTTCAACATGAGCCTGCAGTTGGGGAAGGTTCCTATGCTGTGGAAAACTTCATGCCTGGTCCCTGTTCCCAAGAAGCCTCGCCCCAGTGAGCTCAACAACTTCAGGCCGGTAGCTCTGATCTCGCACATTATGAAGACCATGGAACGACTGCTTCTCCTGCTTCTCAGACCCCAGGTACAGCATGCACTGGACCCTCTTCAGTTTGCATATCGGGAGAAGGTTTTGGGGATGCCATCATCTACCTCCTCCACCGAACCTATTTTCATCTGGACAAGGGGAGGAGTAGTGCTGTGAGAATCATGTTTTTTTATTTCTCCAGTGCTTTTAACACCATCCAGCCTTCACTTCTCAGAGACAAGCTGGTGAAGATGCATGTGGATCCTCAAATGGTGTCCATGATCAAAGACTTCCAGAATTCACATCAGACTTCCAGTACAACTCTGAGACGTGCCATCTGCAGAAATTCTCGGATGACACTGCCATTGTTGGGTGTGTCAAGGGTGGTCAGGAGGAGGAGTACAGGAGAAAGGTGGATGACTTTGTTGCTTGGTGCCGACTGAACCAACTGCAGTTGAACATATCCAAGACCAAGGAGATGGTGGTGGACTTAGTAGGTCTGGACCACCCTTGCAGCCAGTCTCCATCGAGAGGGTTGATGTGGAGACAGTGAAGACCTACAAGTACCTTGGTCTGCAGCTGGACAACAAACTGGACTGGTCAACAAATACAGACGCCCTGTACAGGAAGGGACAGAGCCGGCTCTATTTCCTGAGGGGATTGCGGTCCTTTAACATCTGTAAGAAGCTTATGCAGATGTTCTTCCAATCAATCGTGGCCAGCATTCTCTTCTACGCTGTGGTGTGCTGGGGAGGCAACATGAAGAGGAGAGATGCATCACGGTTGGACAAGCTGGACAGGAGGGCCGGGGCAGTGGTTGGAATGGAGCTGGACTCTCTTGTTACAATAGCTGAGAGGAGGACTTTGGATAAACTGCTTTCTATCATGAACAATGATAGTCACCCACTTTACCCCTCCATCATGAAGCAGAGAAGTGTGTTCAGTGGCAGATTGCTGTCACAGAGCTGCACAACAGACAGACTCAGGAAATCCTTCATTCCGAGAGGCATCAGACTCTTTAACTCCTCCCATCAGGGACAGGATGCTGCTGCTGACTGAGTTTAGCCCAGTCACACCACCAGGGCCGCCGCTCTGCATACGCAGACAACGCAGCCAGCGTTAGGCCTCAACCATTTTGCAGTTGCAGGGAGCCAAATTGACTGAGAATGAAATGTGTTGAAATTATGACATTATTAAATTTAAAACCCAATGTGAATTATTTATGACACCCTCATCTTTTTTGTCTTTAAACATTGCATGGGGCACCTACTCTACTACTTAAAAGCGGCACGTTATTATTTTTGTGCATAATATAATGCCCCCACCCCTATTGCCTGAAATGGCACGGCTCGGTTTGCTCTGTTGGTTGTTGCCAGATGTGACATTTTCCAGTCAAATAAATAATCAAAAAATGCATGGAGGCGCTAAATCTTGCGCATGTTTAACCATTTTTAAAGTGTATGTGGCCATTCTATACAAAAACTTGTCCAGTGCAATATTTGTGTAAGTTAAAAAAAAAATCGTAACTTATCTGGCAACCTTAGTCCTAACTAAAGTAGCAACACTACTTGAGTTTGGCAGGAGACAAGTTCACCGCGCGAAGTTGCTACTAAATGGTAATTCAACTATGAAGCGACGGTTTGAGTCTGGAGCTGAGAAGAAGAAGAAAAAGAAGCAGAAAGATGAGGCCCATGCATCCCTTTCTGGTGAGTAACTTCGATGATAAAGGTTTAAATAGTTTTGATTACTTCATGTTCAGTGGTGTTGCCTGAGCTAGTTACGTTAGCTTTGCTGATTTGGTAGCTTTAAACGCTTAACTAGAAACTAATCTGGGTATTGCAAGGCACGTGGCACGTTAGCAAATAGTAGTAGTGTAGTTTGAAGATTTTTAGTGACTTTAATAAAAAATTAATAAACAGAGTAGCCTACCTATTGACTAATGCCGTCAGTGCACTATCCAAATGGTCTGTATGACAGCAGGATCAGACAGCTCTATAGATTTTGAGAGGCTGATATAAATACACCACGAATATAAACAATAATTTCATAACCTTTAAGGCTGGCTTGTGTAAATGACGTGTCCACTGCTTAAAATAGACATGCATCGTTTCATTTATTATTTATACATTATAAATAGTACTCTTGTGCTGTTCTTCACTGTTATTGGCCTTACTTATAACGTTGTAAATATTCACAGTTACATGTGACCAGTTATGCTTAGGGCCTCCAAAACCTTAGCAGCAGCCCTGCACACCACATGGACATTATGGACATGGACATTATTCAACAACTTAATTATTTACACTAACACTTCCCCAACTTCACTTACATTCAAGCACACTTTACTCATGATTGGGTATTCACATTTTCACATTCTCTATATCTTCTAACGTATACATATTTTTCTTATATTTTATGTGACATCAGTCACTTTCGTAATCATGTCATCGCAAATTGCACTTTGCTCTGTTAATTATTTAATTATATAATGACCATTAGCAACATCTACTGCACTGCTCCGTTTACAGATAGATCTTTACCTTGTAGAGTTTTTTTATAGCCTTATATATTTTCTATTCTATTCTTCTGTGTTTTGATTTGTTTGAATATGTTTTTTACTTTATTGTGTTGTTGCTGCTGGATGACTAAATTTCCTTCGGGATAAATAAAGTATCTATCTATCTATCTATCTATCTATCTATCTATCTATCTATCTGTCTATCTATCTATCTATCTATCTAGTGTGTCTTTGCTATCATAACGATGGGAAAAGTACACCTTGTGTGGCTGAAAATGCGCAAAAGGCATGTTCTAATTCTCTTAACTAATCATAGGTGTGTGACATGAAATAAACTAATTAATGTGTCACTTGCTATTCCCTTTAAAAGCCAGGTGTGCTCTGACATTGACAGAACGTTAGTTTAACGCTAGTTCAGCTACCTGGACTTGCCCAACACTTTTCAGCAGAGGAAACTGCCCTGCTTGTTCACGCTGTGAGGGTGCTTCACAGCGACACGGATTTTGCAATGTTATTTTATTTTGTATTCTGTTTTTTGTTGATGTAAAATTTTTGCTGTTGCTGTGTGCTCATGTGTGTGTAACAAGCCCAGGAGACCCTGTTTGGGATTAAAAGCTCTGATTTTTTTTCTTTTAAGAAACAGCCCTAAATTTCAAATTATATTATCTGATTTTACATCTCTCCAGCATTACCAGGATTAAGTCATAAATGAAAGGAATGTGGTATTTCTACCAGAAAGTAACTATCTGCAACTGTTTCCCAATTGTAGTGGACCAACAGCGACACCTTCTGGACAAAGTCTGCACTACAGGACATTAAGAAATAAATATAATTCTTTTATATTATTATTTTTCATAATATCTGTTTCATGTTCTAGTTAGTTCATGAATGTATGGCATAATTTCTCTATACCTATGTGTTGTGGTCATTGAAAAATGTTTTTCTACCAGATGAGCATGGACAAGTTTTGAGGTTGGAGCTAGCCTTCCACACTGGTGTAAATTCCATTAGACCCTCTAAGCAGCCTTTTCTAAACAAAAAAGAAAGGAAAAAATCCTCTTACAAGGAGAGAAGTTAAAATGTTTCTCTTATTTCATAATTTAAGTTTCTACAGGAGTTCTCAACACATAATGAAACTAGCATTTGGTAATTGATTCAAAATTAAAAGCATGGTATACTATAAAAAGGAAACACAACACTATTTAAAGGCAAACCTTACATTACATTACTTACATTACAATTACTTACGTTAATTTGATCACCTTAAGAAATTTCAAACTATGAGTTACACAATTCTTTAAGTGAATTTAAAAATTTCCCTCTTTGTGTGAGATTAATTTTTCTCCTTCCGAAACTCTTAATCAAAGGAAGGGGTGGTTACACAGTTTTTAACCTTTCCCCAGATGAAAGAAAGAGGATTGGCCTCAATGAAATTCAAAAGACCACAAACCAATCCTTTAAAGCAGACACAACATCACAAGGTGTGTCCCAGCAATACAGCAGGTATTTAAGAGACTCATGAGTTGAAAGTGGAGTTAGAAAGTCAGAGTTATGGAGTACAGTAGAGATCCGAGAAGGAGGAGAACTGCAGTTTAGCTTAGTTAGGTTACCTTAGCATTCCAGCTACAAGTATGGCTTAGATTTAGTCAGCACAGTTTAGTGCTAGCTTAGCATTCTTAGCACAACTCCTTTAATCTTCTTTACGCATACTAATATTAGTTATTCTTGCCTAAAATAACCAAGTTAGTTTTTGTCTATGGAAGTCAACTTTCTGCCCACCAAGCTTAGTTAGTACACCTAAATATCGACCGCCAGACTCAACCGAGGAGTCACTGGAAGCACAGCCAGTCAAGCAATCTGCCACTGGTGTAGATATATTCATAAGCTCATATGTTGCTATTAAACGGTGCAGGCGGAAGTTGTGAATATAGATTGTTGGTGTCAGGTAAGATAGCAATGAGAATCATGACACACCCTGCGCTGGGTGTAAGATAGTGTCATTATTAGAAAAGCAATGGTTAAACTTGGTCTAGCACCCATTTGTTGTAAAGGGCTGGACAGGTGGAGAGACGGCTCTATGAGATGTTTGGCCTTATTCCCAGAAGCTGCGCATGCTGCTTTCTTGAAAGTTGCCCACATCACTCAGAGTATGAAGTTGGTGACTTTGAATGCCCTCTGTCTAAATATGAATACCTCATCACTTGCCTCTCTGCACTGCAGGATTTAGTCCATTCTTTTATATTTTTCTCACTTATGTACTTTAAAATCTGATGAGTTATGTGAACTCAAATGCTTTGAGAAAATATTGCCAGGTTCTGGGGTGTGATATCAGAAGGACAGTGCTGTACTGGTTAGATTAGTAGGTTCTGGGGTTTGATTACAGATGGATGGTGCTGTGCTGGTTAGATTAGTAGGTTCTGGGGTTTGATAACAGATGGATGGTGCTGTGCTGGTTAGATTAGTAGGTTCTGGGGTTTGATAACAGATGGATGGTGCTGTGCTGGTTAGATAAGTAGGTTCTGGGGTTTGATTACAGATGGATGGATCTGTGCTGGTTAGATTTGTAGGTTCTGGGGTTTGATAACAGATGGATGGTGCTGTGCTGGTTAGATAAGTAGGTTCTGGGGTTTGATTACAGATGGATGGATCTGTGCTGGTTAGATTTGTAGGTTCTGGGGTTTGATAACAGATGGATGGAGCTGTGCTGGTTAGATTAGTAGGTTCTGGGGTTTGATAACAGATGGATGGTGCTGTGCTGGTTAGATTTGTAGGTTCTGGGGTTTGATAACAGATGGATGGTGCTGTGATGGTTAGATTAGTAGGTTCTGGGGTATGATAACAGATGGATGGTGCTGTGCTGGTTAGATTATTTGGTTCTGGGGTATGATAACAGATGGATGGCACTGTGCTGGTTAGATTAGTAGGTTCTGAGGTGTGATAACAGATGGATGGAGCTGTGCTGGTTAGATTAGTAGGTACTGGGGTTTGATAACAGATGGATGGAGCTGTGCTGGTTAGATTAGTAGGTTCTGGGGTTTAATAACAGATGGATGGAGCTGTACTGGTTAGATTTGTAGGTTCTGGGGTTTAATAACAGATGGACGGCACTGTGCTGGTTAGGGGAGTAGGTTCAGGGGTTTGATAACAGGTGGACGTGCTGTGCTGGTTAGATTATTTTGTTCTGGGGTTTGATAACAGATGGATGGAGCTGTACTGGTTAGATTTGTAGGTTCTGGGGTTTGATAACAGATAGATGGAGCTGTACTGGTTAGATTTGTAGACTCTGGGGTTTGATAACAGATGGATGGTTATATTAGTAGTTGGTAAGATAAGTGCTGGTTAGATTATTTGGTTCTGGGGTTTGATAACAGATGGATGGTGCTGTGCTGGTTAGATTTGTAGGTTCTGGGGTTTGATAACAGATGGATGGCACTGTGCTGGTTAGATAAGTAGGTTCTGAGGTGTGATAACAGATGGATGGAGCTGTGCTGGTTAGAGTAGTAGGTTTTGTGGTTTGATAACAGATGGATGGCGCGGTGCTGGTTAGAGTAGTAGGTTCTGGGGTTTGATAACAGATAGACGACGCTGTGGTGGTTAGATTAGTAGGTTCTGGGGTTTGATAACAGATGGATGGAGCTGTGCTGTTTAGATTAGTAGGTTCTGGGGTTTGATAACAGATGGATGGAGCTGTGCTGTTTAGATTAGTAGGTTCTGGGGTTTGATAACAGATAGACGATGCTGTGGTGGTTAGATTAGTAGGTTCTGGGGTTTGATAACAGATGGATGGAGCTGTGCTGTTTAGATTAGTAGGTTCTGGGGTTTGATAACAGATGGATGGAGCTGTGCTGTTTAGATTAGTAGGTTCTGTGGTTTGATAACAGATGGATGGAGCTGTGCTGGTTAGATTAGTAGGTTCTGGGGTGTGATGATAAATTGATGCTGTTGTGACCTCAGAACACTGGAGTGCAGCTCCATGAATTAATGGCTTATGTTTACTATCAGAATGATGTTACTGTGCTTGTTAGATATACTTTTATATCAGACATAATTTTAGATGTTTGAGCTGTGGAACAGTGAAACTGTTATCTGGAATGATGATGCTCTGTCCAACGCTTTTGAATGGGATGATTTGGGGAGTTGAGATGGGGTAATGATTATCCGACATCTTGACCTCACTATTGCTCTTGTCACTTAATATTATCTAATAGAGGCAAAATCAATTAGAAAGTCTTTCCTAGACAGAAGAGTAATACTCTACCAAAAACAAGCTAAACTCCAAATGTTCACATATTGTAATGGATGTTTTTTTTGTTTTTTCACACCAAACTCACTTATGCATTTCAACTCCTCTAAAACCTAAACATACTCCCCCCTCCACCAACCTTTACACTTGACACAATGCACTCAGACAAGAGAAACCCATCTCCCTTTGGGTTGACCCACTCAGTACAAACAAATAAGAAACAAATAACAGAACAAAACAACAGTGCAGAGAGATAATGTGAAGCCATAGCTAATGTAAAAGGTACTAATTTATGACACAGCAGGCAGTGGAGAGCCAGACTCGGCATCCTCAGACAGGGCATCTCCATAAATGTAAAAGAGATAACAGAAAGACTGTCACATCTCGTCTGGTCGTGTCTCTGTGTGTCTTCCCCACGTGACCTGTGCTCCCCTGTGTCTCCCGTCTCAGTATTTTTCCACCTGTTTCTCATTTGTAGCTCCGCCCCTTCCCCAGGTGTTTCTAATTATAGTGTGTTTCCTGTTTCTTTAAATAGCCCTCCTCTGCCACTTTGTCTCCGTCGGTCTTTGCACCTTCCAATGTTGTTTTGTCTCTCTCAGTGTTATCAGTCCTCTTAGCGTTTCTCTGTTTTTGCCATTTATATATATAGTCTATTTCCTTGTTTATTTCTTAGTGTTTTGCTTCTTGTTGTTTCCCTTGTATATACATCCCTGCATTGTTTAGTTTTGGTTATTTCTTGGTTATTTTTGGTAGTTTCTAGTTTCTTGTTTATTCCTTGTTTATGCTCTTAGCTTTGTTTGTTTCTTTGTTTATTTACTCCCTGTTTGTATATAAATATATTTAGTACTTCTTGTTTGTTTAGTTTATGTTCACTAGTTCCTCTCGTTTATTTTGGTTTACTTTATTATTACGTGTATCTTTGTTATTTATATATATATATATATATATATATATATATATATATATATATTAGTGGTGGGCCGTTATCGGCGTTAACGTGCGGCGATAATGTGATACTCTTATCGGGCGATATAAAACATATCGCCATTAATCTATTCTAAAGTTGGGTTGGGAGCTGGGTCAAAATAGGTAATAGGTAACCAGCTGTTTCTCCGGAGAGGATTTTTTTTGGGGCTTTGATTTGGCGCCCCCTCTAGTGCAGCGCCCCTGACATACGCTGCATACCCCCTTTTTGCGCCACTATGTGTGTGTGTGTGTGTGTGTGTGTGTGAAGAAGAAAGCGTGGGATTGCCAGTCTACACGAGTGTTTACACGCGAAAGCACGTGTGTATCCGCCGGTTCTACACCTTTTCTCTGCGTGGTACGTTCAGTGTTGAGCGCGTGTGTTAAAGGAGAGGCAGTATGGAGAAACAAAAGCGGAAAAATGTGTAAAAATCACAGACGTTCGCTGCTGTAGCCTCCACGTCCTCCGTAGGTGAAGCAGCAGACCGGGTGTGATGGAGAAACTGAGGGACAGACTGAGCAGGAATGTGAGGTAGTAACGTTAGTAAAGTTAGGATAACACAGGGACTTAGGTATTAAGGTTAAAGGTGTGTTGAAAGGCTGCATTGTTTACATTGTTACATGTTTTAAAAAGCACTAAAACAAGTGAAATAACATATTTTAAAACTAATAAATAATCAGTTAACTTAAAAAGTAGGTGTAAAAATATAAAAGTAATATTAGCAAGAGGTATGCCCACACAGAATAAGAGTCAAATGCTTTTAAGACATAGTCGTGTTGCATGAATTCATAAAGCAGCCCTGTTTGTAGCCTGATACAAATACATGTTATAGCTGTTTAAAGGAGTTATCACCTTTAACCTGAAGAATTAAAATTGAGCTGTTATATTAGAGAAAATCAGAACATATATATTAGACATGAATTTATTAACCCCGAGTACATTTTATTGAGCATGTTTTTTTTCTTCAAGTATCAAAGTAGAACAGCTTTCTCAAGCAGTCATTGATGCATTTTGGAAACAGGAGATGAGCCCCTGGTCTAATGCACCCTCTGTATTAAGAAACCCTATCTCAAAGACTGACTTTTAGTCATTACTTGGGTAGCACGCATATTCTGAATGAGCCATTTTAATCTAGATTAATCTAGATTAATTTCAAGATTTCAGTGAGATTAATCTAGATTAAAAAAATTAATCTATGCCCACCCCTAATATATATATATATATATATATATATATATATTTATTTAATTATTCGTTTCATCCCTACCTGCACTTGTGTCCGCCTCCTCGTCTCCCTGCCTGGGTCTCCGTGACAGAAAGACCGACCTTCAACATGGACACAGCAGGTTCTGCCTGGACTGGCACCAGGATGGCGATTCGCCGTACTCCAGGCGGGATCCCGGCGCAGGAAACCTTGAGGCCTCATGGACGCTGCAGGCCTCGGGGTAAGCGTTCTAAGGGGTCCCGCCAGCCGGAAAAAGACCCCATTTTCGGGGAGGATTTTCTTGGGGGGGCGATACGGGTTGGCGCGGTGAGCCTCGGTCCTCACCCTGGACTACACAGAGCCTACGAGGACCAGAGGTGGGTCAAGCGCGACCCATGGGACTTTCTCGGGTGCGCCCCCAGCAGCTCCGAAGAAGAGGAGGAGCTCTACCCCGCACCGGCCCGTGCTCCGTTACCGTTTCCCCCTGGGGCGGTGCTCTACCCGGCTCTCGGCCGCACAGCTCCAGAGGCCGTCCTGACTCGCGTCCATCCGCCTTCCAAGGCGCGCTCCTCACCGGCGGTTCCAGTGCTAGCTTCCCCTGTGGCTAAGGTGTTATCATCTCCGGCGCCTCTCAAGCTAGCGCCCCGTGTTCTCCGCGGTTGCTGCCGAACCGCGCTCCGTGATTTCCGCGGTAGCAGCCGAACCGCGCTACAGGACCTCCCACCCGGGAGCCAGCCGCGACTAGAGACTCTCCCCGCGCTTGACTCTGCCGGAGAGAGTATTAATCCAGTCTGGGTTTTTGCGGCAACCGCAGCTTTGAGCCTCACAGCTGCAGCGCCAGCACCTCAGGCTGAGGAGCTGGCTTTCATGGCGGCTGCAGAGCTGGATTCCGCCGCTGCAATCCAGCCTCTCTCCGGGACTATCTCCGCGGCCGCTCAGCCGCGCTCTGGGACTCTCTCCACGCTGGACTTTATCGGCGGCCCCGCGCTTTCCGCGCTTGACTCTACCGGCGAGGCTGCAGATCCAGTCCGGGGTTTTGTTTCACCTGCGGCTTCAGGCCTCACAGCAGCAGCGCTGGATCTCTACGAGCCCAGCTCCGAAAATCTGCCGGCTGCTGAGCCACGCCCCCGGACTCCTGCCGTGTCTGCAAAAGCTGCTCCAGCCTCCCTGTCTGCAGAAGCTGCTCAAGCCTCCGTGTCTGCAGAAGCTGCTCCAGCCTCCGTGTCTGCTGAAGCTGCTCCAGCCTCCGTGTCTGCAGAAGCTGCTCAAGCCTCCGTGTCTGCAGAAGCTGCTCAAGCCCCCGTGTCTGCAGAAGCTGTTCAAGCCTCCGTGTCTGCAGAAGCTGTTCAAGCCTCCGTGTCTGCAGAAGCTGTTCAAGCCTCCGTGTCTGCTCCAGCTGTTCAAGCCACCGTGTCTGCTCCAGCTGTTCAAGCCACCGTGTCTGCTCCAGCTGTTCAAGCCTCCGTGTCTGCTCCAGCTGTTCAAGCCTCCGTGTCAGCTCCCGCTGGCAGAGTCGCCGCGCCGCCAGTACCAGCTCCCGCTGGCAGAGTCGCCGCGCCGCCAGCACCAGCTCCCGCTGCCAGAGTCGCCGGGCCGCCAGCACCAGCTGTCCCACGTACCCAGGCAGGCACCGAGGTCCCCTGACTTTGTCCCCAGTACTGTGCCCAGGCTGGCTCCTTGGACTTCCCCTCAGACATTTGCCAGTCCTGGGCACCCACCTGTGTTTCTGGTCCCCATGTCTCTCCCTGTCTTGGTCCCTGTCTCTGTCCATGTCCCTGTACCCGTGTCCGTCTCTGTTTCTGTTCCCGTCCCTGTTACTGTCCTCGTCCCTGTTCCCATGTCTAGTCCCGTCCAGTCTCCGTCTCCTGTCCAGTTCCCCGTCCAGTCTCCGTCTCCCATCCAGTCTCCTGTCCAGTTTCATGTCCAGTCCCCGTCCAGTCTCCGTCTCCTGTCCAGTTCCCCGTCCAGTCTCCGTCTCTTGTTCAGTTCCCCGTTCAGTCTCCCGTCCAGTCTCTGTCCTCTGTCCTGTCTCCATTTCAGTCCCCGGTTTCGTCTCTTGTTTTCCCCGGCCTCTCCCCACCGCCGGCCCCCGGGGTTCGTTTTTACGTGCCTCGGGAGCTGCGCGTTTAGGGGGAGGCTTCTGTCACATCTTGGTCTCGTCTGGTCGTGTCTCTGTGTGTCTTCCCCACGTGACCTGTGCTCCCCTGTGTCTCCCGTCTCAGTACTTTTCCACCTGTTTCTCATTTGTAGCTCCGCCCCTTCCCCAGGTGTTTCTAATTATAGTGTGTTTCCTGTTTCTTTAAATAGCCCTCCTCTGCCACTTTGTCTCCGTCGTTCTTTGCACCTTCCAATGTTGTTTTGTCTCTCTGTGTTATCAGTCCTCTTAGTTTAATTTCCTTGTTTATTTCTTAGTGTTTTGCTTCTTGTTGTTTCCCTTGTATATACATCCCTGCCCTGTTTAGTTTTGGTTATTTCTTGGTTATTTTTGGTAGTTTCTAGTTTCTTGTTTATTCCTTGTTTATGTTCTTAGCTTTGTTTGTTTCTTTGTTTATTTACTCCCTGTTTGTATATAAATATATTTAGTACTTCTTGTTTGTTTAGTTTATGTTCACTAGTTCCTCTCATTTATTTTGGTTTATACTTTATTATTACGTGTTCTTTGTTATTTGTTTATCTTTGTTATTTATATATATATATATTTATTCAATTATTAGTTTCGTCCCTACCTGCACTTGTGTCCGCCTACTCGTCTCCCTGCCTGGGTCTCCGTGACAAAGACAGAGAGATGGAATTAGTTTTGACTGGATTTATGTAAAACAGAGAATATAAAACATTATTAGAGTGTGGCTAATGACTCCGGCAGATCTAAATAACACAGCCTAACTAAAGGGAGAGAGCCAGAAGTAACAGACACGGAGGCACCCTGAAACACTGGCATCCTAAACTAAACAAATAAGCTTTTAAGACTTAAAGATTGAAATAGTGTCTAAGTCCTGAACATACTCGGGAACGTTATTCCATATATATATATATATATATATATATATATATGTATATATATATATATATATATATATATATATATATATATATATATATATATATATATATATGTATATATATAGGGGGTGTGTATCAGGCTCCAAACAGGGCTGCTTTATGAATTCATGCAATGCAATTATGTCTTAAAAGCATGTGACACTGTTTTACTCTTATTTAGTGAAGGCATACCTTTAGCTAATATTACTTTTATATTTACACTTACTTTTTAAGTTAACTGATCATTTATCAGTTTTCAAATCTGTTAATTCACTTGTTTTTGTGCTTTTTAAAACATGTTGATCCACAACATAGAGGCTACAAAACTCAAACTATGCAGACTTTCAACACACCTTTAACCTAAATATCTAAAATAAAATGATGTAGCCTAAAATACACACTTGCTGCTCATCCAACACTTCTCATTGTTGATCGTTTGCTATTTTATCAGCTATTGCTCATAATTCTCATGTAATAGAGCTAACGTTACCTCCATCACCTCAAAGTCCCTGTGTAATCCTAACTTTATTAACGTTACTACCTGCATACATGCTACACATTTCTGCACAGTTTGTCCCTCCTTTCCTCCGTTAAAAGCCTGCTCTCCCGGGCTGCTGCACACAGAGAAAAGGTGTAGAACCGGCAGGCACACGTGTGCTTTTGCTTGTAAACATTCGGGGTAGACTGACACGCACACGCTTTCTTCTTCACACACACACAACGCAAAGTAGACAGATTTGAGGAGAAGAGCGATACAGAGAAACCTGGAATGGAGTGGAATGGAACAAAGTGGCAAAACTGGCTGTTTTCGGGCTGTTTGAATAAGCGAAATATGATCAGAATTATGTTAATTACACTGTAACATAGAAGCATATAACTATTACTTAATTAAAATGATTTTTATAAACAGCTACACACACTGCTGCAAATCAAATGCATAGGAGTTCACATGCGAGAGAGAGAGACACAGAGAGAGAGAGAGAGAGAGAGAGAAACGCAGAGAGAGAGAGATTTGCGTGTTCTGGTGTATGAGCTACTCACAGGTAAAGGTTCTCACATACTGTATCTCCTGTTTCTCTTTTATCTCCTCGTGCTCCTATTCTAGTCCCATACATAATTCTGCAGCTCCCTCAGTGTTTTCTGTTGTATTTTGCGGCTAGCGCGAGCACTTACAACTAACACGCGAGGTGCCGCCGCGCTGCCGCTGTAATGCCAAATCCGACTCCCTGCTAAATCCAACTCCCGCTTTGCGGACAGAATTGGCACAACACCCCCCGCTGTAGAACTGCGGTACTGAAAACAGCGGTTATAAATAAATTAGTTTTTTCACTTTCAGTTTTCGTTATTAGGCTCGTTTTCGTTAACAATAATAATTGGTTACTTAGCAACATTGTGATTATCACACCAGAGCTTTATTTAAAAATAAAAATATAATAAAAAAACAGCAATGATTTGGTGCTAAGTGAGATAAAGCCTACTTAAGCAGCTAGCAGTAGGTTGACAACACTTTTGAAACAAAACTATGGCTGTGACCGAAATGGCTCCCTATTTACTAGTTAGGGCACTATTAAGTATGTCAGCCATTTTTCTTTGAATGTCCGAATCGTAAGTGGAAATTCTAACTTGATTTTGAGGGCACTAAAAACTCCCATAATGCATTATGATTTATAGTAAACATCGCTGCTTGCTAAGTGAGCTAAATGTGTCCCAAAGTGCATTGCGGGTCTCGCTACTAAGAAACAGACAGCCGAACAAATGGAGCGGACAGCGAGCCATCAGGGTTGCCAGATTGTTACAGTGGGATTCAGATAAAACCAATTCACTGGGTAAAACGTGTTTCAAATCTGCCAGAAAACTGAGAAAACCACCCAAACAGCTGATGTTCATCATATCTGTCACATCCTCGCCCTGTTTTGTCTGTTCTCATGCTTGTGTGTTGTTCCCCACGTGACCTGTGCTCCTCTGTGTCTCTTGTCAGTAGTTTTCCACCATGTGTCCCATTTGTAGCTCCGCCCCTTCCCCAGGTGTTTCCACTTCTAGTGTGTTTCATGTTAGTATAAATAGCCCTCCTCTGTCACTTGTCCTTTGTCGGTCTTTGCACTAACCTCTGTTGTTTTGTTGTTCTCGCGTTCCCTAGCCTAGCCCTCGTTTTCATAGCCTTAGCCCTTGTCCTTTATTCTTTGTTTATCTTCTTGTTTATTTCTAGTTCCCTGTTTATTTATCATTAGTACTTCTTGTGTGTTTTGTTTATGTTCACTAGTTTCTCTCGTTTGTTTTTGGTTTTCTTTATTACTCTGTGTTCTTTGTTATTTGTTTATCTTTGTTATTTATTTATATATATATTTATTAAATTATTTGTTTCGCCCTTACCTGCACTTGCGTCCGTCTCCTCGTCTCCCTGCCTGGGTCACACCCGTGACAGAAAGACCGACCAAGTATCATGGTATCATGGAGGAGCTGACTTTCATGGCGGCTGCAGAGCTGGATTCCGCCGTGGCTATCCAGCTGTGCTCCGGGACTATTTCCGCGCTGGTCTCTACCGGCGGCCCCGCGCTGCCTACTGTGGACTTTGCTGGCAAAGCTCCAGCTCCAGTCCGGGTTTTTGATCCACCCGCGGTCTCAAGCCCAACTGCTGCTACGCTGGATCTCTACGCGCCCAGCTCCGAAATTCTCTCAGCGGCCACGCCCATCTCCGAGGTAGTTTCAGCTGCTGAGCCACGCCCCCGGACTCCTGCCGTCCCGGAGCCTGCATACGCTGCTGTGCGTGCAGATCCAGCAGTTCAAGTCTCCAAGTCTTCTCCAGCAGTTCAAGCCTTCGTGTCTGCTCCAGCAGTTCAAGCCTTCGTGTCTGCTCCAGCAGTTCAAGCCTCCAAGTCTGCTCCAGCAGTTCAAGCCTCCGTGTCTGCTCCAGCAGTTCAAGCCTCCGTGTCTGCTCCAGCAGTTCAAGCCTTCGTGTCTGCTCCAGCAGTTCAAGCCTCCGTGTCTGCTCCAACAGTTCCAGCCTCCAAGTCTGCTCCAGCAGTTCAAGACTCTTTGCCAGCACCCGCTGCCAGAGTCGCCGCGCTGCCAGCACTCGCTGCCAGAGTTGCCGCGCCGCCAGCACCCGCTGCCAGAGTCGCCGCGCCGCCGGCACCCGCTGCCCGAGTCACCACCCCACCGGTTCCTGCTCCCAGGACAGTGTTTGGCTCCAGGTCCCACATACCCAGGCAGGCACAGAGGTCCCCGGACTTTGACCCCAGAACTGTGCCCAGGCTGGCTCCTCAGACTTTGCCTCAGACTTTTCCCCAAACTTTTGCCAGTCCTGGGCACCCACCTATGTTTCTGGTCTCTTTGTCTCTCCCCGTTTTGGTCCCTGTCTCTGTCTATGTCCCTGTACCCGTGTCTGTCTCTGTTCCTGTCCCAGTCACAGTGTTTGTTTCTGTCCCTGTTACTGTATTTGTCCCAGTTCCCATGTCCAGTCCTGTCCAGTTCCCCGTCCAGTCTCCGTCTCCTGTCCAGTTCCCCTTCCAGTCTCCATCCCCTGTTCAGCTCTCTGTCCAGTCTCCGTCCCCTGTCCAGTTCCCTGTCCAGTCTCCGAGCTCTGTCCAGTCTCCCATCCAGTCTCTGTTCTCCGTCCAGTCTCCGTGTCAGTCCCCGGTCTCGTCTCTTGTTTTCCCCGGCCTCTCCCCGCCGCCAGCCCCCGGGGTTTGTCTTTACGCGCCTCGGGAGCTGCGCGTTTAGGGGGAGGCTTCTGTCACGTCCTCGCCCTATTTTGTCTGTTCTCATGCTTGTGTGTTGTTCCCCACGTGACCTGTGCTCCTCTGTGTCTCTTGTCAGTAGTTTTCCACCACGTGTCTCATTTGTAGCTCCGCCCCTTCCCCAGGTGTTTCCACTTCTAGTGTGTTTCATGTTAGTATAAATAGCCCTCCTCTGTCACTTGTCCTTCGTCGGTCTTTGCACTAACCTCTGTTGTTTTGTCATTCTCGTGTTCCCTAGCCTAGCCCTCGTTTTCATAGCCTTAGCTCTTGTCCTTTGTTTATCTTCTTGTTTATTTCTAGTTCCCTGTTTATTTATCATTAGTACTTCTTGTGTGTTTTGTTTATGTTCACTAGTTTCTCTCGTTTGTTTTTGGTTTTCTTTATTACTCTGTGTTCTTTGTTATTTGTTCATCTTTGTTATTTAACAAGAGAGTAGCCCACATGCACCAACAGTTACCAGGAGAAAAAGAAGACACCGTTAGTGGACAAAACTGGCATGGATTCCCCGTCTCACTCCCCTCTCTCCTCTGAATGTCTTCCCCTCTCAATGCTCCTCACTCAGCCCTGTCATTAGTGCTGGCCAGGCGTGGGTGATCAGTGTGGCCCCACCCCCCTGCACTTGTCCCTGCTGCATGCTCACAATCTCTGCTCATCTCAGCAGGATTGTTTTGGGAGTCTTGGCTGTTGTCAGCTACCTCAGATGGGCTTGCGGTACCCCGCACCTCACAATATATTTATTAAATTATTCGTTTTGCCCTTACCTGCACTTGCGTCCGCTTTCCTCGTCTCCATGCCTGGGTCACCCCGTGACAATATCAACAATATTACAGGGTTTATTCCAACATTATCTTAAATAAAATACCTTAAATATTTTAAATATCACTAATTGCAAAAGAAAAAAAATATTCAAATGAATTTATCTGCATGTTTGTATTGTGTTTTGTGCATTGTATCATAGGACACACAAACCAAAGAAAAGTAAATACAGTACATAAAAAAGCTGGCAAACAATGAAAGAAATAAATACTCATATTCAATAACAAAGAAAAACAGCTTATTCAAATTTCCATCAGCAGGACTAAAAGCTCTGTATCTGCCAGGTTAGATATTTAACTGCAACACTTATGAGTTAAATTTTCAAACTCTTTACACTTGGTAGTTTTGTTCACCCGTCAAATCACAGCGTTTCCTCTAGACAATTTTAGACATAACTTGATATTTGCCATGAAATCACACAATCTGGCAACACTGTGAGCCGGTGTACGCTCTTAATTTCAGGTTTTCTTCATGTAGTTCAATAATGTGAGGATTAACAGTGTAAATATAACAGGCAGAGAAATTATTTCATGATCAGCTCAGAGCTTCACTAACTTTAATTCAGAGATCAGTTCAGTGTGTTTATTGAGTTTTAAACACGGCTCAACCCCTCTCTCACCTGTGTGTGTTTATGCGACCTGTGCTGGCGCATGATAATGATGAGGTAGTGTCCGAATTCACTCATGTTTTACTACTACTTATTGAACTACATAGTGTCTCCCTAAATAGCGCTACACTAATGAGGGAGTAGGGAGCTATTTCGGTCACAGCCTATATAAAATTTCAGCTGACAGTTTCAATGCAAGAAGCTAATATTTAAAATTCCTTACCTCCTTTAGCAAGAGCAGCTTATCCAGGCTTGGTTGAGGCTGAAAATGAAAGAAAAACGGTGCTGGGAACAAATGCTGTGATGTCCTAATTGCAGGCTCGGGATTGGTTAAACACATTTAATTTAAGCACCGCCCCTGTTGACTCAGGCACAGGTCTCACTCTGTGAAATCAGGATGTGCATATTTTACATGGGTTACAGGCCAAGACCAAGTTAAGATATTTTATATCATATAAAAATTAAGACATTTAATGTGTTAGTTTTTACACTGTAAATGTAATATTGAAGATATTAAAGCTATACAGGAACATTTGCAGAATTATGAAAACAAAAAATGTTAAATAAACTAGAATGTATTATACTTTAGATCCTTCTAGGTACCACATTTAGTTTTAAGGACAGATTTGCTCACTTGGTATTTTCTCAGTTTCTTTATGAGCTAGAATCTCCTGGAATAGTTTTCTCAGCTTCTTGAAGGAGTTCTTGGAGATAACAAGAGTTGATGTTTTACTTTGTTATTAATCTATGTAATTCCATATGTGTTTCTTAATTGTTTTCATGGCTTTAATATGGATGTACAATGTAGTAAATAGATTAAATAAACAAATAAAGAAAAACATTGAATCAGAAGGTGTGTAAGTAGAATACTGAGCTGATAATCATGCTGATGTATTTTGAAGGTATATGTATATTTATCATATTAACTTCTTCAGTGCAGGTCTCCTCACAGTCACTTACAGTCATACTTATTTACTCATTTGTTTTCATCAGCTTAGCAACATACACCTTTCCAATGCAACCATCTAGCAACACTATGGCAAACCTACAGCTATACCATAGCCACACTTTAGCACCGACCTTGAACACCTTATCCACCAGTTAGCAACAACATAGCAATTACTTAACAACAACATAACAACACCATAGCAACCAACAAGCAACTGTTTCTTTCAGGGAATGCCCATTTTTAGATAAACATTAGACTTTCATATATTTTAGATTTATTACACACAACTGAAGTAGTTCAAGCCTTTTATAGTTTTAATATTGATGATTTTGGCAAAAAAGTAAAGAAAAAAAAGAAAAAAAAAAAAAGAAAAAATCTCAAAAAATATCATATTTCATCCGACCAATAAAAGAAAAGTGTTTTTAATACAAAAAAAGTCAACCTTCAAATAATTATGTTCAGTTATGCACTCAATACTTGGTCGGGAATCCTTTTGCAGAAATGACTGCTTCAATGTGGCGTGGCATGGAGGCAATCAGCCTGTGGCACTGCTGAGGTGTTATGGAGGCCCAGGATGCTTTGATAGCGGCCTTAAGCTCCTCCAGAGTGTTGGGTCTTGCATCTCTCAACTTTCTCTTCACAATATCCCACAGATTCTCTATGGGCTTCAGGTCAGGAGAGTTGGCAGGCCAATTGAGCACAGTGATACCATGGTCAGTAAACCATTTACCAGTGGTTTTGGCACTGAGAGCAGGTGCCAGGTCGTGTTGAAAAATCTTCGTCTCCATAAAGCTTTTCAGCAGATGGAAGCATGAAGTGCTCCAAAATCTCCTGATAGCTAGCTGCATTGACCCTGCCCTTGATAAAACACAGTGGACCAACACCAGGAGCTGACATGGCAACCCAGACAATCACTGACTGTGGGTATTTGACACTGGTCTTCAGGCATTTTGGCATTTCCTTCTCCCCAGTCTTCCTCCAGACTCTGGCACCTTGATTTCCAAATAACATGCAAAAATTTAGCAACAGTCCAGTGCTGCTTCTCTGTAGCCCAGGTCAGGTGCTTCTGCCGCTGTTTCTGGTTCAAAAGTGGCTTGACCTGGGGAATGTGGCACCTGTAGCCCATTTCCTGAACACGCCTGTGCACGGTGGCTCTGGATGTTTCTACTCCAGACTCAGTCCACTGCTTCCGCAGATCCCCCAAGGTCTGGAATAGCCCTTCTCCACAATCTTCCTCAGGGTCCGGTCACCTCTTTTCGTTGTGCAGCGTTTTCTGCCACACTTTTACCTTCCCACAGACTTCCCACTGAGGTACCTTGATATAGCACTCTTGGAACAGCCTATTCATTCAGAAATTTCTTTCTGCGTCTTACCCTCTTGCTTGAGGGTGTCAATGATGGCCTTCTGGACAGCAGTCAGGTCGGCAGTCTTACCCATGATTGCGGTTTTGAGTAATGAACCAGGCTGGGAGTTTTTAAAAGCCTCAGGAATCTTTTGCAGGTGTTTAGAGTTAATTAGTTGATTCAGATGATTAGGTTAATAGCTCGTTTAGAGAACCTTTTCATGATGTGCTAATTTTGTGAGATCGGAATTTTAAGATTTCATGAGCTGTATGCCAAAATCATCAGTATTAAAACAATAAAAGACCTGAAATATTTCAGTTGGTGTGCAATGAATCTAAAATATATAAAAGATTATTTTTTTTATCATTTTATTATGGAAAAGAATTAACTTTATAACAAAATACTATTTTTTTGAGAAGGACCTGTAGTTGCTTATGTGTATGTTCCTCATCCTCTTATTTTCTCATAGATCAAATTGTTATTAAATCCTATATCTTTAATGAGGTGCTAAAATATTGACAAATGATGCTACAGAAGCTTCTAAGATGTTGCCCATCTCAGTTCCTCATAAAACCTTTCCCTGAACAGTAGAACACAGTAAGGAGAATTAGGGAGAAGTCACGTATTTCATATTAATGTTCATCACTATTTTTGGGAACATTTTAAACACAGTGCTGTGACATCAGCATCTCCATTTTTAATTTATTACTAGAAATCTGTAGTGGCTACATTGCGTAATTTGTTAGGACTACTGTATTCCTAGGCAGAGCTGTATTAAACGCCTTATCTTAAGCCTGGTATACACTGGTATACAAGTTTTAAAATCATACAATAATTTTAAAATCGTAGGATGTGTTACCTGTTCTCACCAAATCTGATGTTTATTTTAGGCTGTTCACATCTTCTCTCCTAAAATGATGCTCACTGCGCTAAGGAGCAGCGATTCACATGAAGTTTCGGTTTCATCTTCTTTAGCATCAAAGGATCTATCAAGCAGTTCCAGTGGCTGCCTCTGGACTTATCACCAAGAAAGCGCTCTAGCTCACTGTAAAAAGAACATGGAATTTAGACATGGTTTCTTCAAACTTATATTTTAGGCATTATATTTTCCTTTGACACCACAGCAATCCCTCCTGTGGCCTTGTTTCATTAGAAACACTGAGCAGATGCACCACAAGCTATTGAGGGACAAGCTTGATTCAGTGCGAAGTCAGCTCAGTGCTTGCTTTTTGAAGAGTATCTCTTGATGCTAATGCTAGGATCTTTTCAAGGATCCTTTTTCTGTTACATTTGATTGTCAGTCACTAGCCAAAAAAAAAAATAAAGATATTATAACAGCAGACCCTTTTATGTTTTAATCTTTAGGCTTTGAAATGGGTACAATGTATAAAATTTGTAATATGATTGACCGACTGATTGATTGATTTTTTTTGCAGTACACATTTAGATCACCTAACATTTTGTGGTATATCACACAAAAGGACATCTTTCTGACATCATTTATTTGCATAAATAGCATTCCACCTTCTGCTAGTTTATTTTTTCATTACATGAAAAAAAAAATCCAACACAGAGTAACTGCACTTTAGTTCTCAACAAGCATTAAGTGACAGTATGCACTAAAGGAAATAGCAAGTTGCTTATAGTTATCTTATAGTTTTCAACATTGTGGTCAGGCAGTAAACAACCATTATTAATCAAACAAACTTTAATATCAGACAAAGATAACCTGAGTAAAAAGAAAATTGTAATTGTATTTATTAAAAGAAAATATCTATCCAAACCAATCTAGTCCTTTGTGAAAAAGTGTTTGCCAACTAAACCCAATAACTTGATTGTGTCACCCTTGGCCGCAACAAGTGCAATCAAGCTTTTTGATAACTGAGAATGAGTCTTTTACATCTCTGTGAATCAATTTTGCCCACTCTTCTTAGCAGAAGTCTTTAAAATCAGCCACACTGGACGATTTTCAAGGACGAACGTCCTGTTTAAGATCATGCCACGGCACCTCAATCAGATTCTGATTAGTCCACTCCAAAACCTTAATTTTGTTTTTTAAGCTATTCAGAGGTGGATTTCTTTGTGTGCTTTGGATCATTATCCTGCTGCAGAACCCAAGTACACCTGAGCATGAGGTCACACACAGGTGGCCGGATGTTCTCCTTTAGGAAACAGCAGAATTCCTGGTTCCATCTATTACAGCAAGTTGTCCAGACCCTAAAGCAGCAAAGCAGCTCCAGACCATCACACCACGTTTATGTTCAGTATGATGTTCTTTTTCTAAAATTAAGTGTTAGTTTTATGCCAAATGTAACAGAACACACACCCTCCAAAAAGTTACATTTCTGTCACATTCGTCTAAAGAATATTTACCCAAATTCCTGGGCATCATCAGATGTTTGTGGGTAAATGTAAGATGGGCTGTTGTGTTCTTTTTTTCAGCAGTGTTCTTTGCCTTGGAACTCTCCCATTGATACCATTTTTGAACAATCTTTTTCTTATTATTAAAAGTATTAACAACTGACCTTAACTGAGTCAAGTGCGACCTGTAGTTCTTTAAATGTTGTTCTGGGTTCTTTTTTGACCTTCTGAGTGAGTTGTCCATGCCCTTTTAAACTTGGTGGGGCTGAAGCGTGTACAGGGGGAACTCAAGGTACGTCTTAAAGAGGCCAAGAAGTCTTACAGGAAAAAGATGGAAAGGAAGTTGCAAGACAACAACAAGAAGGAGGTCTGGGGCACGATAAAAAAACATCACTGGGTGCAAGAATAATAGAGACAACACAGTAGATAGGGGTGTGGACAGAGCAAATCAGTTTAACAAATTTTACAATAGGTTTGACTGTCCTTCTCCTGCTGCCCTCTCCTCCTACCTTCCTGCAGCATCTACCACCCTGTCACCAGCACCACCAGCCCCCTACTCCTCCTCTCTTTCTGCAAGTTACCACCAGTTATCATCTCAGTCATCACCATCACCCTCATTTCCACCATCTCCATCATCACCACCCCCATCACCACCACCATCTCTATCATTTCCACCATGTACTCCATCATTAGTTGGTAGATAAATCAGCTCCCCCAGTCTACTAATATTTACTGCAAACCAGTCAGGAGACAGCTGAGCAGACTTCACCATAAAAAGGAAGCTTGCCAAACTGTGCCCCAGAATGCTCAAAGGCATGTGCTGTCCACTTATGCACCTGGTCACCTGGATCACTGAACTGATGTCAGCAGGACACAACACTTCAGGATCAGGGACTGCTCCTCTGATACAGTGATCAGCAGCACAGGAGCACCACAGGGGACTGTTCTCTCTCCAGTCCTTTTCACACTGTATACATCAGACTTCAAATACCACTCGGAATCATGCCACATGCAGAAGTTCTCTGACGACACTGCAATCGTGTGGTGTGTGTGTAATGAAGAGAGTACAGAACCTTGGTTGAGGAATTTGTGGTGTGAAGCTCCAGGCCCACTGGAAAGCACAGATCAAACTGTACTTCCTAATAAATCTATCTATCTATCCATCCATCCATCCATCCATCCATTGTGGGGTAACAATAATTTATAAAAACCTGTAACAAATGGCCATCTTAATACTCAAGATGTGTACACTCTTTCAGGACCTGTCTGACCCTCCTGATGGACAATATATTATTATTTGACTTACATATATAATCATTTATTAACATACCAATCATATATACTCATCAATTTATATATCCTATGTATGTAATCCATTTTGTTGATCCATATCATGTGTGAGTCTTCATACCTTTTGTAGTTACACCATCATTTATTCATCTGTTTTGGTGTTATAGATGCTATGTATAATCATGTATTTCCTACTACTCTGTCATATTTGCTCGCATTTATGTATGCAAATCGTGTCGGATCAGCATGGCTTGATATGGGCTTGGGACTTATAAATAGCACGGAACCTGCACCTTAAAAATGTTAAAACTTAGTTCAAAACTTGATCTTTATTTACTAGATAACAGCAAATAACTTAACCAATCCCACCACAATTGATGCGTGGGATAAATCCCACGCAAGGGGGGAATGTGGGCCCTAAATTGGTGATCAATATATGCTATATTACCTTTATAATAGTATATTTGGATGAAAAGTCTAGAGTTCACTAAATTCTGTTAAACCAGGTGTCTGACCCTTTTTCTGAGGCCTGTACAGTCTGTACCAAGGCGCGAGGTGCTGGTCGAGGCGACCTTGGTTTTGTCTGACTTGGGCCAAAAGCCCCCACCGTTGTTCACCCAGACGTTGCTGACTCAGCTTTCTCTCACGAGAAGAGTGCCCAAGTGAAGAACAGGTGTGCCAAAAGCCCCCACCTTTGTTCACCCAAATACTGTATAAAAGTGTGTGTATTCCTCTGTATTATCAGAAGACTGAAGCTTCCTGACTGAACCTGGCTGACTTCGAGAACAATAAAGAATCAACTTAGAACTTCGGAATGATTCGCCTTCTCCTTTCTTTAAACTTAAGGCACTCGTCTGTTTTTACCTTCTTTCTTTTGAACTTAGAACTTTTGTAGTGATGCATGACTAGATAAGTTTTAGAGCTCATTTTAGCTAGCCCAGGCTTCCCTTTCTGGGAGGCCTAGAAGAGTCGTGAAATAACGCACGACACCATCCATCCATCCATTGAAGTCATTTCGGTCAGCTGGCCACTCCTGGGAAGGTTCACCAATGCTCCATGTTTTCTCCATTTGTGAGTAACTCTCACTGTGGTTTGAAAAGGGCTAGAGTGATTTGGTTAGTTTTGTTACCCTTGAAATGAAATGAAATCAGTGTTTAAAAAGTGTTTTTGTTTTTACTCAGATAATATTTGTCTGATATTAAAGTTTGTTTGATAATCTGAAAAATGTGCGTACTGACGGTGAATGTAGGTTTGGGTACTCTTTGTGTAATTTACTAAGAATTAGTAGGTATACTTTACCTTATTCCTTGTAGCTCAGTTAACCAAAATAAAGAAAAATGTGGTAAAGTGTTACATTTTTGAGATAATAATAATTCGGCTTCCCTGGTGTGTGGTCAGTTAAGATGCACAGTGATTGACAGGGTGGTAGACACAGTAAGATATATATATATATAATATGTGTTTGTAATGAACGCTAAGGACCGTCTGCAGTGCGGGGATCAGCTTTCATTATATATAAATAAGCAATATATATCAGCTTTTATTAAATATTTCCTTTTCGGCTTGCCTTAACGTGTATATATGTGTGTGTGTGTGTGTGTATGTGGGGGGGTGGGGGGGTATGATGGGTGTATGATCACTCTTTTACATATTGTATAGAAATTTGTGAAAATAAGTATTTAAGTATATAAGTATTTAGGTCAGGCTAATTTTCACATTAATAAATGCATGTTTTTTTGTTTGCTAGCCCTTTCAGGTATAAAAGGGGGTCAGTGTGTGAAGGGGCCTTATTTTACATCATGTAACATCAGCGTCACCCACATTATTAATTTAAAAAAATTATACAGTGCTTACAGTGAAATTAAGTGCTGTTACACTCTCCCATATTGTTTTTTGTTTTAACCACAGTGTTCAGAGCTTCTTCTGGTGTCCTCAGGTATCAAATATTGCACATTATTCAGCCAGATGCACTGAGAAGAATTCTCAGAAGGTGCATAGAGATTAGTTACAGTCTGCAGTGTTTATTTACAGTGAAGCATTAAAATATACCCTACTTGTTAGACTTAAAAACAGAAGGGCTGGTAGAAAACATCTAGACACAAGTCTATATGATATGTCAAGATGGTGGAGGTAATGTTTTGGCATTAAGGCTGTTGGTTTCCATAGAACAATTCTGTTTACTCATCAGATTTTACAGTGTAACATTATTTTTATTTTATATATTTTCTCTTATCATTAATAAATGAGGGAACAGGTCACATACAAAAAAAAACTTAATAATTGTCTATTTGTTTTTGAGCTTGTACAAACAAACCAAGGCTTTATGTATAAATGTAATTTAATAGTCCAATCAATGTAATTCAATAACTAATGTAATATTTTTACTAACCTCTGTTGAAAATCTACACTTTATTGTTTCATTTCAAATTAACTGTGAGGTACACAGTGGCAAAATACTTCAAATACTCGAGGAGCTGTCTATGTGGATTATAAATCTCATTGAAAGCAGAAGATCCAGAGGGTCATTTTCTTCATGCAGGGCAAAAATGACTGTGCCCCAGATTCTGAAGGTTTTATGGAAATTATGAATAAAGTGCATTTGAGCAGCGAGTGGGCCACACAATGAGACACAAAATTATTACTATTATTATCGTTATTACGATGTTTTGTTTGGAAGTAAATGGAGACCAGTAGCTGCTTCCTACTGTTTCACTCTGCAGAAAACCAATACATTCTATATCCAGTTGATACTGTTTGTTTTATTGATGTTGAAAATAAGTGAATTTGGTCTTTTTTTAAGAGGGGTCAGTGTCTTTCTCTTGCTTTCATAGTTTTTATAACACAGACTCCATAAATGCATTTAACTATACTGCAAGCTTTTTATCTTCTCTTAATCAATCAATCAACCTTTATTTTCACTCGGGAAGAAACATTGCCTTTATAACATCCAAGGGATTGAACACATTTAATGATAATTTAGAAATAATAAGAAATAAAATAGTAAAAAAATGAATGAATAAATAAAATAAACAAATAAAGTACGCATTTTAAATCAACATGTAATAAAAATATATATGTAAAACAGAAAATTCTAAAATACCATAAAAAAACACAAAGTGAATAATTGAGTAACAGAACTAAGAACAAGAATGAAAATACAAAACATTAAAATGAAATAAAAAATAAAAGTAATAATAAATAAACAAAAAATAAATAAATAAAAAAGTATATATATATATATATATATATATATATATATATATATATATATATATATATATATATATATATATGTAAATAATATAAGAAAAAAGATAAACTAATAAAAAAGGCATTTAAAACAGTCACAGGCTTTCTGATGGTGATTAGAAACTAAAAGTTTAAAATGGTTTGATTAAATCAAATGTATTGACTCACTCTATACTGAAAAATACATATTTTATCTGTTTACTGATAACCAGTCAATATACAACCACATATGTGTAATATGTTCAGGTGAACTGATATAAACATAGTAGGGTGGCCCTCATTTACAAGGTAGCTGAGCAGTATTATATATATATATGTATGATGAAAAAACAAACAACAATGAATACGCTTACAACATAAAACAGTAGAATAAAAGAAAAAAAGAAATAAAACATAACTAAAATCAAATGAAATCAAAGACATGGGCTAGTTTGTAATACACTGCTAAAAAAAAATAAAGGGAGCACTAAAACAACACATCCAGGATCTCAATGAATAAAATATTCCAGTTGATAATCTTTATTTATAACATAGTGGAATGTATTGAGAACAAAATAACATAAAAATTATCAATGTAAATCAAAATTATTATCCCATGGAGATCTGGATTTGGAATAATACTCAGAATCAAAGTGGAAAATCAAATGACAGGCTCATCCAACTTAAGTGGAAATTCCTCAAGACAAGTAAAAATTAGGCTCAGTAGTGTGTGTGGCCTCCATGCGCCTGTATGGCCTCCCTACAAAGCCTGAGCATGCGCCTGATGATGGTAGATGGTTTCCTGAGGAATCTCCTCCCAGACCTGGATTAAAGCGTCAGTGAACTCCTGTAAAGCTAGGTTGGCCAACTGGATGGATGGATGGATGGATGCTTTATTGATCCCAGAGGGGAAATCCAGCAGCAGGTATGTATAGTACACAAAGTTACACCTTATAAAATATAAGGATACATATAAATACAATAAAATAAAAAAATAAATTAAAAGTACAGTCTTTAGTGTGCGTGTGTATAAAGGAGAATAGAGGTAGTGCAGTTGAACACAATAGACAGTGAACACCAGTTGATGTGCATAAAGTAAGGATAACTGATGTCAGCCATACAGAAAGTGCAAATATACAGGTATATAATAATTTAAATTAAGCATTGCAAAAGATACTTAAACAGTAGACAAATGAACTAGTGAATGAACTACTAGTGCAAAATAGGGTAGAACTATAAAAATAGTGTTATAGCTTCAGCAAGCCTGAGAGTGTGTCCATAGATGGGGGTGTGTCCATGGAGTGGCCATAATTGCCGGAATGAAAAAGTGTCACAGAGCCTTTAGTTTACTGTGCTGAGAGGAGTTGAGCAGTCTTATGGCCTGAGGGACAAAAGACTTTCGGAGTCTGTCTGTGGAGCAGGACTGGGACAGCAGTCTGCCGCTGAATGAGCTCCTCTGCCTGGTGATGGTGCTGTGCAGAGGGTGGTGAACATTGTCCATGATGTTCAACAGCTTGCTGAGGGCTCTCCTCTCTGCCAGTGGTGTTAAGGACTCCAGCTCTAATCCCAGCACAGAACCAGCTTTCCTCACCAGCCTGTCCAGTCGTCCAGCATCCCCAACACACTAAAGAGTAAAAGAGGACGCTGGCTACCACAGACTGGTAGAACAGCAGCAGGAGTTTCTGGCAGATGTTGAAAGACCCGAGCCTTCTGAGGAAGTACAGTCTGCTCTGTGCCTTCCTGTAGAGGGAGTCAGTGTTCACTGACCAGTCCAGCCTATCATCCAGGTGCACACCAAGGTATCTGTAGGATTTGACCACCTCAACATCGACCCCCTCAATGGAGATTGGCTGCTGAGCAGAGGGTCTGGACCTCTTGAAGTCTATGCACATCTCCTTGGTTTTGGAGATGTTCAGCTGCAGATAGTTCGTGTTGCACCAAACCACAAATTCTTCAACCAGGGTTCTGTGCTCCCTCTTATCACCTCTACACACACACTCGACGATTGCAGTGATGTCAGAGAACTTCTGCATGTGGCATGACTCCGAGTGCTATTTGAAGTCTGATGTGTACAGTGTGAACAGGACTGGAGAGAGAACAATCCCCTGTGGTGCTTCTGTGCTGCAGATCAGTGTATCAGAGGAGCAATCACTGATCCTGACATGTTGTGGTCTCCCAGTAGGGTCAGTGATCCAGGTGACCAGGTGCATATCCACATCCATCTTCATCAGCTTGTCTCTCAGCAGTAGGGGCTAGATGACAGTGAGCTCTGTGCAGAAGTTAGAGGATGGCATCCTTCACTCCCACCTTCTCACGGCATGCAAACTGCAGTGGGTCCTCAGCATGGTGGACCTGAGGTCTGAGGTAGTCCAGTCCAGTCGCTCCATGGTCTTCAACCTAAAGCTAGGTTAGCCAGTCAAAATTTATAAATAAAGCTAGGTTAGCTAATTAACATAAAGCTAGTTTATCCATATGAATTATTTAGTAGAAAATAGGAGATATGACTGAATTTCAGACCTAGTAAAAAGCAGATGTCCCACACAGACTCACATCAGATAAAGCCAGGAAGTGTGACAGCAATAGTGTGACAACAATTAGTGCTGGGGTGCCTGGCACATCCTGGGCAAAAGAAGCTTAGTTTATGGCCTGACCTGACCTGACTTTTGTTCAAATCAAGTTTGTATGTATTTTCCATGTGTATGCGTAAAACCATATGTTTCTCATATGTGTGTGCGCCCCCTGTATAAAAGGCTGATCCAGTGTTGGCCAAGGAGCTCGACACTGACAGCCTGCCGAGGTTGTCATTAAAGCTACGTTAGCCAATATAAATTAAAGCTAGGTTAGCTCGTATAACTCATAATTTAAAGTGTGTAGCCTATAGTTTAGCAAGAATGTACACCTCACGATAATATTTAAGTTGCTAAAAAAATGCAGCATGTGGATCCTTTAAACTGTGTTATGATTAGCTACTCTTTGAATTAAGGACTCAACTTGCCTGCATGCCTGCAACTGCATGCTCAACTTGCCATCCGTTGATAGGCTTCTTTGTGCGACATGTTGGGTTTTATTTTGCCGGTGTCCTCAACAGTGTGGTTTCTCTTGTCATTCTTTATCAACCAAATCAAATACTTCTGAGTTCAGGTTCAGAAAAAAGCAGGTTTATTCGGTTCGATTCCCCTCGGCCGGCTGTCAGAGTCGAACTCCTTGGCCAACTTTGGATCAGACTTTTATACAACACAGATGACACACACATAAGCAACATATGGTTTTACACAAATGGTTTCCCAAAAACAATTAGGTTTTTAGGTCGTAACTGGTCTTCTCCTTTCACCCAGGATATGCCGGTCGTTAGGTCGTAACTAGTCTTCTTCCCCCCGGGATGTGCCTGGCACCCCAGCACTAATCTGCTATTTACTGAGGCCTAAAGTTCAGTTCTGTCTCCCATTTTCTACTAGATATTTTATATAGATAAACTAATAAGTATCAAAAACTTCCAACAGACATACAACAAGATATTTTCTGGAAGTTTCAGCTGGGTCAAAGTCAACTGTCCAGCTGGTTGACAGTGTTAATTTTGTTAACGAAAACTATGACAACCTATTGACAAGTTGACAACCTATTTTTAATGACGAAAATGAGACGAAAGGAAAATAAAAATTTATCTTTAAAAATGAAAACTACGACGAAATGTATTCCACTTTTCATCAAATAATAAAAACTAAACAAAAATGTCAAAGTCTGACAAATGGGGGGGGGGGGGGGGGTTACTTGTATTACATTCCCAATTAAAAGTTATGGTCTAGGGTAAAAAGGGAAGTAAACAAAATATAAATTGTAGAAATAAAGGAACTGGAAGCAGACATTCAGATAAAAAATTAAGCCAGGGATTTTACTGGTTGTTTTACAAAAAATTACAAAAGTGTACAATTAACAACTGAAAGAAACAAAAATACAAGAGTATAACAAAAATAATAATAAGCTGTTTCTTTAAACTAAATGCGTACACGTGACAGAAGCTCCCCCCCTAAACGCGCATCTCCCGAGGCACGTACAAACGAGCCCCAGGAGAGACAGGGACGGGAACAGAGAAACCACCAAAGACAGGTACAGGAACACAGACAGATACAGGGACCAGGACAGGGAGAGACAGGGGTAGAAACAAAGGTGGGTGCCCAGATCTGGCAAATGTCTGTGGGGCAGTCCATGGGGCCAGCCTGGGCACAGTTCTGGGGTGAATTCAGGAGACCTCTGGGCAGGCCTGGGTTATTGGGCCCTGGGTCCAAACACTGTCCAAGAAGCAGGAACAGGAGTCAGTGTGGCAACGGGAATTGCTGGCACTGGGGCAGCAGGAGCAGGCGGCGTGGCGACTTGGGCAGCAGGAGCTGGCAGGGTGGGCACCGCTGGCATTGGCGCAGGAGCGGTGGGCACCGCTGTTACAGGAGCAGAGGTGGTGGCGTGCACCGCTGGCACAGGAGCAGAGGCGGTGGCGGGCACCGCTGGCACAGGATCAAGGGAAGAGACAGCTGGCATCGCTGGTACAGGAGCAGCAGCGGATGGTACCTTGTGAGCAGCAGGCACCACTAGTACAGGCACGGAGACTTGAGCTGCTGGCACCTTAGGCACCGGAAGGTGGGCTGGCGTCAGAGGGTAGCCCTTATCCTCCAAACTGGACGCAGGTGTAAGAATGTCTACGTAAGCCCAAAAGTAGGAATCATCACAACCTGCGTCCCTGCCAACCTCGCCTCCCCCGCAGTGAGAAGCGAGGCCAACTGCCCCAATAGTAATTACAACTTGTAAGAAATTATATTATTGATCAGTGTTTGGAATACAGCCGCTCCACAAAGCATCCTTATGACCAGGACCTAGGAGGACCTAGTAGGAGGAGTGTTGGGCCAAATTTAGCACCCCCTTTTCAGCACAAAAATTAGGCACAACACTGGTCCCCCCACACCACACTTTTTAAATTCTTTAAAAAGTATCATACAGTCCTTATAGAACAGAATAATTAGTAATTTTACAAGAACTTGTACTATGAGTACCTGCAATCTTTTCTTTTCAACAGATTTTAATTCTTAGGATATCTGTTATCTGAAAGTTGGCATCATATAAATAACAGTATATTTTGTGTTTTGACAGAATTATTGAAGTCCAGAATTATGTACAGCATGAAAAGGTCAAAATACATGTATTTTAAAGTAAATGAAAGTAATTTTATAATAATTTGTCAATAAGGGTCTTTTTTCTTTAAATTTACAGATAAATATATTTTTTTTAACAAAAAGAATCTCATTTTAACTCTTTTAACTCACAAGTTTTCTGAGCCATGTATTTAATGTGTATTTTAATCAACATACACTTTGGCAATCATTAAGGAAAAGCAAAGATAGACTGCATTATCTTCAGAAGCTCTTGTTTAACAAGTTTACTACTCACTTTTTTTTTTTTTTTTCGAAAAAAAAAAAAAAAAATGTCACCATACATTGCCAAGTAACCATCACAAAAAATTCCAAACTTTTTAAAAACAATACATTCATAAAATCAAAACAAAGAATAATCACATTTTCCTTTAAAATACATTGTTACATTGTGCTTTACAAACAGGAATTCCCTTCCCTATGTATTTATTTTTAAACTCCATTAAAAGGTATTATTCAAATAAATAAACAAAATCAAGTAAAATAAAATACATGATAAAACACCTCTCTTGACAACACTGACAACTTTAAAACATTTTTTTTACACCATGTAATTTATTGAATGTTTTTACATTGTTGTCATTATTTTTGTGTGTGGGCCCTATTTTAGCGATCTATAGTGCAGTGAGTAATTACGCTTTGCGCAGCTGGATTTAGGGGCGTGTACTGTTTTTTTGGTATTATAAGGGTGCGAAAAATACGCCTTGCCCAGCTCCAACTGCGCAAAAGGCGTGTTTTAATTCTCTTAATTTTTCATGGGTGTGTTTTGGGCGTAACCTGAAATAAGCCAATCAGTGTGTCTGTAGTCATTATCTTTAAGATGCAGGAGCGCGCTCACTTCTGTTTATTTCTATTTTAAGAGCATACAAAGAATATATATAATTTGATCAATAAAATAATACAAATATGTAAAATAAATAAGAAAAAGAAATAATATAAAACAAAAACTCATTTAAAACAATTACAGTCTTTCTGATGCGCAGAACAATAAAAGTTTCAGTTTTAGTTAGTTTTAGTTTCAAATCATTGAAAACAAAACCAAAACCTCAACCTATCCTTTATATTTGACAATATTTGATGAACTTTCCAGGTCCTCATTCATCTTCATTTATTTAACTAAACTGAGTTTTATATTATTTGTAGCCTCGCGCTGATTTCAGCTCGCGAGAGAGAGAAAGAGAGAGTCGCGGCACATTTTGCCTGATTTTTCTTGATTAAATATCAGTACATATGTACCTTTAATAGTGAATTTAATACCATGCATTTAACTACACTTGATACGACCTTATTTATTATAACGCTTTTTTTTTAAGAAAAATTGCAATGCCGCGCGCGTGCTTTTATGCTTCGCTTTGAGTGCCTGCGGCATTTTAGAGCGCTCGGCGAGATTTTAGTTAATAAATTAATATATTTAATATTTTTTATAATTTTGCCCTGGGATAAGAAACAAACGCTAACATATAGCTTTATATTTCTGTGTATTTCAAATGTTTTAAGTTTTATATAATTGACCGGGAGCACCAGACGCCAGGTGCTTTATTGGAAAAAAAATAAATAAAAGTGAATTTCAGTTACATAATAGCGAAGTCAAATCAAATTAATTTATGTTCAGTCGAAGTTTTTTTTGCTAAAGGTAAAGGTAAAGAAGTGATGCTGTGTGTTATAGTGCGTGGTGATCGTGATCTTGGCTGCGCCAGTGACAGTTGAATTTAGACGTGGTTTCACAAGATGAGTTGCGCACTCCGTTTTTCGCCGCCAAGAAACACGCCAGAAATTTACCTGAACACATGTCATTTCCAGACCACCACGCCTAGCTCCGGCACAATCACCACTGAACCAGGTGAAGCCCTCCTCCCCTGGATGCATTGTTTTAAAACAGTCGACTATTTTAAAACCTTTCACTAAACCCTGAAGTAAAAACAATGTCTTGTCTAGTATAAAATCCTTCCCTATTTCCTTTCCTAGCTTTGGTAGTTAAAACATACTTAAAATCCACTCCCGCCACTAAAGGAACCCTCCCCAGCATGTGGGACTGCAGGTCTTCTAAAACGTCATACCTGTTGTTTTGTCAATAAAACTATAGACGTTTAAAATGTTAAAGTCTGTCCCCAAAAAAGTCAAATTTGCTAAAAGAGCCCATCCGTTTCTCACCACTGTGCTGCCCTTCATATTTGGGTTTTTAATTAAAATGGCAACACCATCGGCTCTGTTGTAGTGTGAACCACTTCAGAGAGAGAGACCGGCAGCCCACCGCTGCTCCCAATCTTTGTAGGATATCATAAAGGGCAAAGCACACTCTTGTAATAAATACACATCTGACTTTATGGGCCCTATTTTCGCACTAGTTTGTTGCGCTTTGCGCAGCTGGATTTAGGGGTGTGTCCTCTGTCTTTGGTATCTTGTGGGCACGGAAAATACGCCTTGCGCAGCTCCAACAGCGCAAAGGGCGTGTTTTAATTCCCTTAATTATTCACGGGTGTGTTTTGGGTGTAACATGAAATAAACCAATCAGTGTGTCTATGTAGCCTTGTGTGTATGTCTGTCTCTGTCTCTGTCCAAGCTGATTTAGCCACGCCTCTCGAGCGTTGTGCAAGGAATGGAAAGACTGGACACGCTCTGCCATATATTGGGTCTTTATTGCCTCTTCTGTGTATGAGAGCAGCAAAACACAGCATGGAGTGAATTCTCTGTCTTTTTTACACACACACATGCAGCTCTCCTCAGTGATATTTTGTTCTCTTTTTTTCATGTTAAGTGTTCAAATACATATAATAAAATAGGGATTATAAAAATACTTCATTACAAATAAATAATAATATGTTAGAAAAATAAACATTTCTTATCACAAATATATTTTTAGCTATGAAATAAAATATTACACACTATATTGTACTACGCACATATAGAAAGGATGCCGAATATGACACATTTTCCTATTTCTGAACTTTAATTTCACACAACAAAACAATTCTCAATAAAAATAAACAATTGTTGCAATTAAACAATAGAGTGGTTCATTAAACGGTAAATTGTGTCAGTACCTGTGCATGAGAGCAGCATGGAGTGAATTCTCTGTCTTTTTTACATACACATGCTGCTGTGAGAAGAAAAGCACACCATTTTAGCTAAACTGGCAGCTGCACCCCCATCAACTCCATAAAGTCTGCTGTACTGAATTAAAAACACTCTCTACATGAAATAACTACACACACAACTCTTAATAGCTTACTCTTAGTACTAGAATACATGTAATCAAACAGATATAAAGCAGAATAAGCACTTAAACAACTTTTAAAACGTGTTTTCTGAAGAGCACACTAAAACACCCACCTCTCCTCAGTAATATTTAGCGCGAACTGAGGAGAGAGAAGCCCGCGCTGATACTGAGAACTTGCGCGATTTCAAAATAAAAGCCTGCTTCAGAATTCAGCTTACACTCAATAGTCCAACACGAAACTGCACAAAAAAAATACAAATATAAAATAAATAAAACATAAAAAATACAATAAAAAAATACTCTCAAAAACGGCAGAGATAATTAGAGAGGGATTTTACGTGAAACAAAAATAGAATAAATATTATTACTTTTTTCTTATCCGCTACATTTAGATCCATGCCCTTTAAGAGGCAGCTGCGCACTGACTTCTGTTCACGCTGTTCAAATAAGGGAAGCAGCTGAAATAAGGGAAGTGTAATGTTATTTTATTCTTTTTCTGTATATTGTTTATGTAAAAACTAGGTTTGCAACACTGAATATTAATCAAGCAATTAACCATCATTAACATTGGATAGTCATTTCCAGACCACCACGCCCATCAGCCTTAATATATTCCAGAAGTCCATTGCTATTTTAAGGACACGTGCGCAAGGCGTAAAAATAGACTGTTGACAGGGTGTACGATGGCAATGCGCCATGCTACACGCTTTGCACGGGGTATACGATAGGGCCCTATATCTTTTAAAAAGGACAAGACACTCTGTGCTCTAGTGGAGGCTCTCACACTCCTAACATTAATAGTTGATATGGTAAGAGCACTAAGCATTTATGGTTTTAACACATAAAATATAAAAGAGACTACTGGGGTAAAAAAAACAGTAAAAACATTTAAAAGTTACTTAAAGTGACTGTGACACCTGCTCTTCCTTTATTTCTATTAATCTGGAGAGAGGAGGAGAGCTGGTGCCTCCAGCCACTGGTTTCGCACAGTCACATGCTGTGGGGGCCTTGGGCGCGCTGTGGTGCACAAGCAGCCGACATGCTGAGAGGCACCTGGTGGCCTGGGCCTCAGTAAAAGTACTAAAAGCAATAAATACAATAAATAATAAAAAAAAACTAAAAACAGTTTAAATGGATTGCACTTACCTTTATGGTGGTGGGCTATTCCCCATCAGGCGAAAACCCCAATGAGACCCAGCTGGAGCCGGTGCCGGAACTGAGCCTTCTGCCTAGGACTCGCTTTCACCGAAAAGAGACAAGTATAATCTACTCTTGGGTGGCAAAGGAACAAGGTCACAAAGACCAGGATCTTACACCGCCAGAGAGTCGACCGCTGCCAAAAGGCTGTGAAGCTACCAACACTACTTATTTACAGCACTGAAAGTCTTGACTTACTTGTTCCACTACCTTTTCAGATAACTTGCTTTAAAACATTGTAATGTTAGCATTATTAAAATGCAACTCAACTTAAAGGATGTTATTTTAATAAACATTAGCTGTAAATAATCTCAAAATAACAACATAAATATAAAATAGAAATATATTTAAAAATACATAATACATACTTTTTATATAACTAAAATTAATTAGATGAAAATTAGACTAAAACTAATATTAACCAAAATACTAAAATGTGACTAAAACTATTCTACATTTCAGTCAAAAGACTAAGACTAAAACAAAATCAAAATCATCTGTCAAAATTAACACTGCAGGTTGGCACAATGCTAACTGAATTTTTGTCTGGTCCCGCCATCCAAGAAACAAGGGCATAGCGAAACCTGGACATTTTATTTGGTACATTCAAACTATAAGAA